>NC_135773.1:2217847-2268586 GCF_028453695.1 Augochlora pura | reverse complement strand
TGGACAAAAACAAATCAATGTTCTTAGAAGCGATAGAAATTAAGATAGGAAAATATACACCTCGTATAAGTGCTTGGCCTTGCGAGGCACAAGCATAACAGTTTCGAATTACGAGGGGACCCGTGTTTTCTTTTCGGGGTTCCGGAAAGGCCACGGTCAGTCGTGGAAAAGCATCTGCATAGAAAAGAGCTTCCTCACGCACCGTAAAATAAAGTTTCTTTTATTTCAAACTACACCTTAGTTTAAATGTATTTAAACACCCATTTCCAATAGTCAGGATTAAAAACATGTACACAAGGGAAAGATTTATACAGAAATTAATGACTTATATTTTTCTATTAGATGTAGCTATCAACATGCAACACTTAGAGAAAAGTGTTACATTGTTTATGCAATGGACAAAAAGAGAACCTCTGACATGCATTTTGTCAAAAAATCACGGAGAACGAAGAGTCGTATGAAAATAGCTGCGCGGCTCACGAAGCATTTATTTTTGATATTTTTCTAACGCTAAAAGAAAAGCACTAAGGTACAACGGAAGGAGATTAAGATTTGATGTCGCGTTCGTGCATTCTACGGACGGAAAGATGACGATTCTGTTCGTTGGCTGTTCGAGACACGACAGGGCTGGGCTCCATTGTTATATAATTAATAAAAGTTGAAGAAACGGAACCCCGAAGAAGGCGTAAAGGGTGATCATAAAGGAGAAGTGGATCCAACGGAAATGAGCGTTAGTATGGTCTGCGGAGCGCCGTGGTTGAAAGAGATTGAATCCTTCGAGAAAGCAGAATCACCTGTTAGGGCAACCGTTAAAGGACTTCGTCCGGCGCGCTTCTTCAAAGGAAGCGGGAGAGAAAGGAATCCCCGCCGCTCTCATCACGTCAAATTGCCAATCCTCTTCCTTTTCCTCTATTAGCGGCGCAAGGAGAACCACCTCGGGCTATGTAATTAATTTCGAACAACTTGTCCCGCCGCAGCGCGCGTGTGGTGTTGTCTTCGAATCGATAACAGGCTATTCGCTTTGGTTATTAGCAGCGTACCGACACAAACTTCCATTGCGACGCTGTCGGATTCGCATGTCGACGATGGTACTTTTCTATCCGACCGATAAAAATGTTTTCTGTTTGAGACGTCCACTTTGTACGCTATTGTCATTCATCGTTCGGAGTAGTTAACCCTTTTCACTCCGGAGGTGAATATGAGGCAACATTAAGAATTGTACCAGGTCGCAAATTAATGTTTACATTGTCAAATTTGTTTATATTTGAAAAAGTATCGAAAGCATGCTGTGTACATCGCAATATTCGAATTTGCATCCTTAAAGTGCAATAAGTCATGAAACGAATTAATATTATGTTAATAACAGGTACGAATAAATCGAGGGTAATAAAAAATATTTAGAATAATAGAGAGATTTATATTTTCTACAATCGTATTTTTTCTATTACATGTTTCATTCTTGAAAAAATTACACTTTTAATTTCAGCATTACAATAACTCGAAACAGCTGAGCTTTCGAAGTTTCATCATAATCTATGAACACAGTTTTATCAGCATTGTAACAAGTTTGAAAAAAAGTGAGGTTAAAGCCAACGTTATTTATTAGAATATTTAATTTTCCAAGTTGCATGCACTCGTATGTCAGGATTCACCGCAATAGTTTCTCGTGCAGATAATTCTATGGAACGAGGTCACTGATTTTAATTATATGAAACCGCTCGCAAGCATTGCCCTCAAAGATACGCGGAAATTGTAACATAAACAGCGTGCGTAGTATTATTTCAATCCGTTTAGCAGTGCAAGCCTCTAATCATGTTATTCATGATTCGCTGATTGTAAGATGGCGTCTCTGCGAGTTGTTATATACATGTATTCGCTTGCTCTCCGTATTTTGCAGTAAATTATTGTCCTGTAGATGCTGCGATTATTTTAAAAATGCAACGAAACGTTTGACATGAATTTCGATTTTTCTCTCGCGTTCGCATTATTCTTTTCAAGTTGTCTTCTATATCGCAGTCGCGGCCTGATAATATCTCGTTGCATAGGAGAACCATAATCAAACAGGAGCGGCACCGCATGTTAACAACCCTTATGGCAAACGACGTTCCTCCGAACTATCGAATAACGGTACTTAGGCTCTCATTACTCGAAGCGTCCTATTACGACGTACTGGGTTAACGAAGGGCGCCACAGATTATCTGTCTTCCGTTACGATCTTCGCGTCATGATCTTCTATCCACTTAGGCGAACAATGACATTACGCACCTGCCCTGCATCTAAGGACATCGACGATATAATCTCTCTGTGGCCGCGTTAAACAGTTTCGTTTTACAGTCATTGTATGTGCTTGGATGGGAGTTTCGGTATATCGATTCTCAACGGTTAAAACGGCGCCCGATAATTAATGTTTGATGCATATATTTTAACCCTTTCCACTCGGCACGATTCTGGACGCTGGCAAAAATATCGATATTTTATTGTTTATAATTTTGTACAGTGTAATAAATTTTGAAACACTCCCCTATATGCATTTCAGGCATATTAGTGCACGTTTGGCAATAATAATTTGTTTATTGAATATGTTTGAATATGTTGTTTATTGTCTAATCTGGTGCCTTCAAGAGATGTGGATGGACGCCTTCTCGATACATGAAAATCACTCCTCAACTGGTCAATGAGTGTCTTGACGAACTTGTGATGCGTCAATGGCGTTTCGTTATTTGTTTGTTGTGAGATCCGATATATTATATAAGAGTTAATTACACACATTTCCAACTCCTCAAGAAATAACTTCCTACACTATTTCAGTGATTTACGGAGGAAACGATACGTCGAAGCGTATTGATCCGCACGATCCACATCACCCATATTTGGTGGGGTTAAATTTTTTATTTCACTTATAAATCTCACTATATGTACAGTGCATGCTATGTTCGCAATAGCTTTATGAGTTTGCTCGCTAGGACGGTCGAGAAACCGAGGCCTGGCCCATAAAATGGTTGGACCACGTTGCGTCCAAACAGTCATTGTTACTTAATTGAATTGTGATAAAATAATTGTGCTGATAATTATTATCGGACAACGCCACACTCGCGTTAAGTATGCTCGTCAAAAGAAGGATATATACTTTGATATCTTTCGTGAAATCATATATTTTCTAAAATTATATATTTTCTAAAAGCGTTGCATTTAAACGAAACGCGGAGAGAATGAAACATGCGCGGCATATAATTACAGCCATTCGCGCGCTTTTGAAAAAGACAGCAATAGCAAAACGGTTATAGTGGAAACATTTGACGAGCGAGGAAAAATAAATCGGAAAAATATGGGAATACCGGCGGACAGGGAAGGGTGAGAAATTACTCTGATGCAAAGAAGATTAGTGCCGCTATTCAAACGTGTGAACATCGCAGGGCCTTTTATGCGTTACGATCCAATAAATTCGGCGATGTGTACGCACGGTTGCCTGCGCGCGGATTCGTTCGGTGGTCCCCTCCATTTTCGAATGGTTTAGTGTGTCCGGTGTTTTTCCCGAAATCAAGGCTATATCTCTGGACATTTTTTAGCGGCCGATGGGACGTCGGGGCGCTGTCAAAGCTGGAACAATTTTTTCGTTGCGGCGTGACGGTCCAACGCGACCCGACAAGACCTACCTATCAGGGCTTGAATTTAACTGTAATTTAACCGCAAACTTTTCCGGAAATAAGTCACTACGACCATCTGAATTATCTCTTTCGTTATTGTCTCCACGGATCATCTCCACTGTCACTGTTCGTCTAGATGTGTTTCTATATCCGATAAAGTAACATTGTTCCGTTTATTTACAAATCTATGAAATATTCAGTGGATTTGGAATTGTTCCCTTAGAACAGGAAAATTGAAAGTGAAAAAATAGCTGTTGTATCAGAAGCAATTGAAAATTGCAACGGTTTCATTGAAGCGCTGCTGGCTGGCTGCGTTGGCGCATATATTCGACGCGGGGTACGGTCGCGATAAAATCCCGAATATATCGCCGACACCTTCGCGGCTGCGACGTTGCTTTAAATTTCCGCCTACACGCTCTCTCCGGCCAGATATGTATTTCGAGTTATGGACTTCTTTCTGATCCGCCTTAGGTCCGCCATTTTTAACCCCCATCCCACGGCGCGGTCGCCGGCGTACGCCGCGCGGCCGTCACGCGGCAGCCGACACTTTTAATACGGGGCCACATATAACCGTAACACCGTGCATGCTCGTTTCCATCGCGCATCCATCTCGGAAAAATTGTCTGTGTTCGTTTCAACCGTGCAATTTATTTCGCGCCGCGCGCGGATAAATTTTCCCGGCGATCGCGCGCGCGAAATTAGATCGCGTCTGCCGTTGGACGGGCAAAGATCGTCTGCAGGGATTAATACGGCCGGCGATACTATGCCGTTCACGTTAAAAATGATAATATTAATTAGATTTCGTTGTTCACGCGGCGCGACAACAATTTCAACGCCAAATATCCCAGAAAATTTCACAGAATTAACGTAATATATATATTTCGTAAAACCTTCTCCTTTTCTGCTATATTTCTAAAATGTTACGATCAATTCCCCCGTGGAATTTTTCAGTAATTGCGGTGGCGTGAAACTATGACACGGTGTGTATTTTACGGTGAACATTGCGCCGAGGTGAAAATATGAGATGATTCGGTTACTTGAATCTCTTGCGAAATTGAAACGTCGAGTCGCGTGTCGAGCAAGACGCGAATTACTTTGGCAACGTCTATACGTATCGCGGATCCCAATAAAATTAGGAAAATACAAATATTTATTTTTCATTCCGAGAAAACATTTCTCTTAACTAAGTACGAGTTTTCATTCTCTCCCATTTCCTTTTAACAGATTTTTCACCGGCGCTGTAAAAAAAACAACGTGCGCGCGTTACTTTATTATTTACGACTTATCTCGAACCCCCGCTTTTTCAAAAGGAATGTCATACAGCGGTTGAATAATTCGCGAACAAATGGATTTAGATAGGAGAGACGGGAATACACGGTTACAGGAAAGTGCGCAAGTGCTATCGTGTATTTAATGCGAGAGCTTTAGTTAATTATGATCCCATTGGCCGTTGATGATCCCTCAACGCGTTGACGTGTAGTACGGCCATTGTAAAATCAAGATCGAATATTCTATTATCGGAACAATCGCGTGTCTCAATTAGTTTTGACAAAAGGGGATTTAATAGATGCGCGTACAAGGATTTATTGCGTCAGCCATCGAGAACGTTATTAGCTTTATCATTTGATGACGCACGCACGCCTCCGTCCACAAATATTAGAACAGTTACAATGACAGGCTATACTCGAGCCGCGATCGTATGCAAATCAAGAATTACGGGCAACACTACCAACTACGTGAAACCCTACAATTACGTGGAGAAGTTACAATTCCGTGATAAAAATCACTTAAAAACCCGAAATCTCTGCTCGCGCTATCCATTCGTCATCGTCACCTAAATTTCGAAGACAATCTGGCAAATAGTTCTCGCTATCGTAAACGTCAACTTGCACGATTTCGGGGAAAAAAATGGTTGCACGAAACCGTGAAAAACAAACATTTTCAGCGGGACCGACTCGCCCGTGTATCTAGCCTAAGCGTTCGACGCTCGATCGGGGGGAGGGAGGGGAGGGGGGGGGAGGGGGGGGTCGCGCGATGGCGGGGAATTTCGATTCCATATCGCAAGCAGCAACGAACCGGATTAAACCCTCGGCGGCTAGTTTGCAATTAGATGGGATCGAAGTCGACTATCTGATTTTTGGATAACGATGATCCATGGCGGTGATTTACATAGAGCCCGGCAACGAACACACGAATGACATTAATAACAATACGCTGGGCTGGCGTGTGGGGGGACCGACGGGGTTCCGGCGACGGGGACGGGGAGGGGTAGACGGCGGTGGTGGGGGCACGAGAGGAAGAATAACGAGCCACGTCCCGGCCAGTCACGGTCCAAAAATTTCCTGGATCGAACAATTCACCGGCCGCTTTGTTCGGGTTTGATAGATGGTGCCAACGCAAATACACGAAATTCCGGGGGCGGTTCGCGCTGCCCTCCTACGCCCTCCCCCCCTCCCCCCGCCTACCCCCGGCACCCCCCCTCCCCCCGCTCGGCCGCAAAAGTGTCACTACGATTTCGCTGATTGCTACAAATTAACCGAGTATTTCTATTCCGCGATCGAATAATATACCGGTATATTAATTCGTCGCGTCGCGTCGGTCTGATTGGCCGCTGCCTGGCTGGCTTTGCCACGGCCACGGGTTCAGTTCTTCGACAGATCAGCATGTACATATTTAAATGTGTAATCGTGTCGCGGATACCGTCGATTACAATAATCCCGTTAACTTGACGCGACGGCATCTCCGTGTTGTAACCGGGAATTTTGAGCCGCTGATTGGACCCCCCCACCGGTTATTACGATCGTATTTTACAATGTTTGATTTCTGGATCACCAATGCCGACATATCCGACTGTAAATTCAGGTGCTCATAATCAAAATTGCTGTCTGCGGTTGTGTTAATGGCGATCGGAGTTGTCAACCCCGTGCTACAATGAAAAATAGCCTACCGTTCGTGCAACCCGTTCGACGATTATCGATCTAATAACCACGCAGAAAATAAGGGATATATGTACTGGTTATCGGTTCGATAATCAGGTATAATATCGGTTAATAGTATTTATTTCATAATATTTATTTGATAAATAAAGTTGTTACGTTCGTGGTATCTTGCGACCAGCGCGATTGGACTGTCTCCAGAAGTGCCGGTTTGTAAAAATTATGCGGAAATGCTCGTTCTCTGCTCCCTAGGGTCAGCGCGACATAATCGTTACTCCTGATCAAGATTTAACCCCTTTAACGATCACCACCCATATTAGAGGATTGGTCGGGAGCTCGCAAAAGATGTTATGGCCGGCGCAGCTTTCCGGTTTTATTCGATGCCAGTTATACGAAAGGGGACGTTGTCCAAAGTGTTGAAACGTTTGGAAGCTTTGTATCTCAAATGATTTTCCTATACTTGAAAAGTACTTTTATTAAATTTGTCAGAAATACAAAGGGCATAGCCGATTAAGATGGTCAAAACTGTCCTTAGAGGTTTTTCAATGAGTCATATACCGTTCGATAGCTGACCAATAAAAACTCATCTGTGCAAAATTTTCACCCTGTAACTTGTCCGTGAGGGTAGTTACAGGGTAAATTAGATTTCGCGGTTTTCCGGCATTTTTCCACCTTTAGCGGTTTTCTAAAATTTTGAAACAAATATGGCTTATTTTGGACATCAAGCCGGATGTTATAGAATTTTTTCAGATTTTTCAGTTGCAAACTGTGATAGATGAACGGGAATGTATCTTTTACTATACGAAAGACGAGAACTAGAGGGCAATAAATAGCAGTAAGAATAAAAATAACAATAAAGATAGGAATAATAAATGGAATCAATACATGTGACAGATAAAAAAAGAGAGAAATCCTTCCGTTTTGTGGTTTCTGAAAAAATTGGGAGATTATACAAATTAATTTTAAAATATGAACAAACAAATTTGGAACAATTTCTGGGCAACGAAGTTGAAGAAGCACTTTTATATAGTTCTTCACGAAGTGATCTAATTTGAACGGTAATTTTCGTTAAACCAGTAATATAGCCATCAACTCTGTTTTAAGTTGTTCAGAGTGTTACGCGAAGCACGCGTAGTAGAACACGGTTGTTGGTGTCAATTAACAATTTTTTCGGGGAGAACGCCGCAGTATCGTACACGTACCTGCGCACCAACTCGTAAATCAACGAACGAATGAATATTTATGGCGATTATTAATGGGGTTATGTTGTCGAGGATTATTCGTAGAGCTCGGCGATGGGGGGGTGGAACGATACAATGAGAGAACATAATGCAGCATGCGGTCTTCCGATACTACAGACCGGCCGTATGCAGAGGGCGTCATGCATAAATTGCGAGACGGGCTCGATCGTTTCTCTCCTTTCGGATCGAGCCCGATTTTACGCGGTTACTTTCTCGCTGCTTAACAAATTCGGCGAGATTCACGGGGGGTGGGGGAAATACGGGACGCCTCCGAAAACGAAACATCAGTTCAATGGTGTATTACGCGGCACGTATCGAAACAAACGCGCGTTCGGGAATTAATTTCGCCGGCGAATTTAATAAATAACACCGCCGATGTACACGCGGCGAATTGTTACGCGAAATTACGGTCAATTTAAAAGTGTACAAACAAAACCGCGGTGCCGTCGTTTCGCTAAGGTATTAATTAAACTGTAAATAAATTAGAGAGCATGTTATTATGTTTTACAAGTTTCTTTTACCGGTTTATGGATGCACGCGGAGTGGCGGTTACTGTGAATGCATTTTTAACCACGCGTATTCTATAATTGACTCTTTAATGGTAAATCCGAACGAACGAACGCTAAATATTTTAGTAGATTAACGTTACTCGCACGCTCTGATCGATCTACGTTTGTCCATTTCTGTTTAAACCCATTCTGCTCGTCGGGAATCCCGTCGCGTGTCACGTTGCCATGTGTCGCCGTAAATAATACACGTATGTACACATTCGAAACGAAGCACTGGCACACGCGTTTGAATGTAGTAATTGGTCCCACAATTTTCTGAGTGCCTTCTTGTAAGCGATCGACACTGGTTTGCAACGATCAATGTTTGTAGACACAATTTTGGACGGAGGCAACTGCGATTAAAAATATAGGGCAATTAAATCGTTTACAAAGATGAATAATCTTTGAAGTAGATTTTCTCGAAAACGGGGCCCCGTGTAAGAAAATGTTTACTTTTTCATGTAGATGAAGATATTCCAATTTTTCGCAAATGACTATTGTCGTACAACTTAATTTTTTAATCTCGATTTGATTGAATACAAAGTGTTAATTTTATTAAAATAATAAATATTTGCGATAAAATATTTGCAGTCAATATTACAAGATTCGATACGAATTTACATAAACTATTTACCTAATTGCTGACTCGCTCCCTTTCGGTCTATATAAATATTAGTTTTTGTACCTTTATTGTACAAATTGGTTTCGATTGAACCCTGTTTCCAACCAGAGTTCAAAGACGTACATTTTTTTCGACAATTTCCGCGTTGAACGAATCGTTTCTCCTCGAGCTGAATTTCCTGGTTCTTGCCCGATGCAAAACGCAATTATACCGCGATTGTTAGCAATTAATGATCGCGGGCCGTCCGCTAAATCAGTGACGTTTTTCCTGTGACCGGTTCGAACGGCAATATAATCGGCTGATCAATTCGAGCGGCGATCCTGTCGGTATGAAATTGAAATAGCACTTTCAAGTGCACTGCGGTGCATAGCGACAACATTACCATCGACCCTATTTGCATTGCCTTCATCTATCCATCGGGAACAAAGGGATTCGCGGGTCGTTGGTTCGACGAGGCGCGCGAATTGTTGAGCACTTGTGCGCGCAGTCCATTCACTGGGTGTCCCGAAACGATACTGTCGATGTTTTATGTCAAGCAACATTCCTATAAACGTGAACGAGCGTCGCGGATCGTCCGGCCGGTCGTGGGCACCGATCGATACCAATTCGATTTGATCGCAGCCTGTTTCTCTGCTAATTCGATCGTCTGCCCGTGTAAAGGGTGCCGCGCGATACCAATTTTCGTTGCGAATCAAATCATCTACCAGAAGTAAATAAATTCGAAATAAAAATGTTGGCGATCGATCCCGTAACTTCGTCTATCCTCGCCATTTAACCCTTGAAATCTGTACCGGTTTTTCGAACACCTTTTCCAAAATTTCTGAAGAATTCCGAAAGATTTCACGAATTCCTCTCCCGCGTTTCCATTTTCACGCGTCGAGCTTCGTTCGCGATATCCTGTTTTCGCACCTCCTTGATTATAAAGCCGGACGATGTAACGATTAAATCGTGGATACACGGTGTCCCGTACGCATTAATCTAGCATTCTCCATTTCTCCATTCACGATCGAATTTCGGCGCGGCGAATTTGCAAACGGATGTAATGAATACGCCGAATCACCGGCCGGAATAATGATGAAAATTTAATCCAAGATAGAATTTATTAACAAGATATTTTAATGTAGATTACCGACTTTGCAGGATAATGTTATTATACACACGTAATGAGGAGGTTATTGCGGTACGCACAATAAGCTGTTAACGTCATCGATTATCACGGTGTTTCGATTTTCCAGGCGTTTGTCGGAGATTAAGCGAATTACATTGCAGGGTGGAATACGATCGAAAGGGTCCGGAGATTGTTAAAAACTTTAATTTAAATGAGTCACATCGGACCTAATACAAAGAGCCTAGATAAAGGTCCAATGGGAGTTACAAAGTGGCAATGCAATATAGAAGATAATTTTTGTATGTTGATCAGATAAATCCAACATTTTCAAATCATAGGTGAAATGTTTGTTAATTACAAAATTTAGATTAAAAACCGGCTTAATAAAAAAATAGTTTCGAGTCCTATATTTCAGATCATTATTAGAGAAATTATTTAACATTTCTCTTCATTGTTACCTATTTCTATAAAAATGCTGGCAGTATTCGAAATGCAAAATAATCTCAAGAGAGGTTAAAATCGTTCAAAATAAAAAGAAAATAGTATTCGACTAAAAATATCGGATGCAAATGCTTGACGTTAAGCATCGAACGTTCTCTTCTGCTTTCTCAGTGCAACGACTCCAGCGTGCGACGCAACCGAATTAATTTCCATGCGTCCCGCATACCGCTGCCGGCTCGGCGGAAGAAATCTCGAGGCAGGCACGAATCCCGGTCCTCGATAGCGGTCGGCGCACCATCCATTGAAATATTACTGGAATCAAGATCCTTCCGGATGATCAAAGGATACTTGAGATTTCAAAGGGAGGATACCGTAAGAAATCCAAATTCAGACGTCACGTTTCTCTACATGATTTGAGGCGGAGCGGCTGGTGCACGTACCCGGGCACCGGATCCCGTGGGGTTGCTCTCTCGACGGACCAAGAGAGCCGGGGAGAGAGTCGAGAGAAGAAGCGCGGGTGTAGCCGTGTAGCCTCACGGCTGAGTGCGTGCGAGCAATCGGTTTAGAGACAGCCGACCAACGATAACAAGACTCCGCTCGCCTCGCCTCGCCTCGCCTCGCCTCGACAGGACCGGCCCGGATCGACTCGGGCCCGACCACGGCAAAAGGAAACGAAACATCGCGTTCATATGCGTGCGGAATTTTTCATGCAATCCCATAAATGGAACCCTCTCTCTTTCTCTCTTCTTTTTTCTCGCTGCTTCCCGCGGTCTCTCTCGCCGCGAGCAAACGCGTATACCTTTGCCTCCCTGCGGTTCTCTCGCTTATGGTCGAGCAGCTCGGCCCGACCCCCCCTCTCTCTCTCTATATATATATATATATACCAACGTACACCCTGGTACACCCGTTCCTCGTGCACTGGTTACACGTCCCATTGCGCAAATGCGCCGTTTGGATTCCACCGACGAGCACGCTCCAGAGATGTATTTTATGGCCGGGTTCTACGATATAGCTGGAGAACCCCGCGTCGAAGTCCATTCCAGAATCATGGATGAAGGTGGCTCTCCCTCTCTCTTTCTCTCTCTCTCTCTTTCCCTCTCGATGCCGAAGAATGACTCTCCCTCGATTGTTTCCCGTTTAATTGGCCACGCCTACGGCCTTCCTTGTCCCAGCGTGGCCCTTTGCCCTTCGACCATCCACGGTTTTTCAAATCGTACTCCGCTGCTGCTTTCGTTTCGCCGGCATCGAGGAGACCGTCTCGAAGAGGTGCACTCGATCGAAACCGTTCGGGATTGTCACCGAGCGAAGTCGCGTAGATCCAGAGAGCTTCGGCGAGCTTCGTGGAACTTACGGTATAACTTACTGTAATACTCTGCTCTTTTTAGTTCCTCCGTTTTCACATTATTCAAATATCTTGATCTGCGCTTGATCTTCAGATCCTTATCTTCAAAAATCGTGCGCGAGATACTTCGACGTAAAATGTTTTTCGTAAAAGTTTGATAGTCGAATGAAGATAGTATTCTGACAATTTTTACAACAATCCTGTAATCCTGTAATTATAATAATCTCGTTTAGCTGGCATCGGGACATCTTTGGAAAAAGTAGAAAGAACATTTGAAATGAATGTAAAGCTGTTTTTTAATAGTTTGTAGCAATGTAAAGAAAGCTGTGATAATTTTCTACCGATCGAATATTTGCGTTGCTTTTGTTGTCGTTACAAAGTTCGATTCGCTTTCGAACGTGTTAAAGTGCCCTCGAAGAATTATTGTTCCGCTAAGAGCGAGCTAATCCCGTTAACAAGCGCGTCAACCGCAGCTGTCTAGCGACGCAGAATTCGTCCGACGTAACCAGTCGGAACGGGGTTACCATAATTAACTGATTTCCGGGGACTGTTTCGGTTCCAGGGAGAGGTTATTGCCTTGTTCAGCCTTTAATCAATGACAGCATCGTCTGCTGCGCGTTTTACCGGTATCGGAATCAGGAGATGAAGAGACAGCGTGACGAGGCGCGGCGCGGCGCGGCACAACCAACGCGCGCGCTGGCGTTCATCAGCGTCGCCGTAAACCACCTGACGATCGATGGAAACACAACGGCCGAGGATATGGTTAATTGGCAAAAACGATCATCCACTCGGGAAACTTTGTAGAACCCCCGGATAGTAGAGTCCGCGGTTTTTGCCCGGGCATTATTGACGCAATGAAATCAAATAACCGCTGCTCGGATTGTTAAACGGCGATTAAGCGATCGAAAAGAACGTCTCGAAGAAACGTCGGCTTTTCTTGCGGGGAGAGGGCAAACGTTTATGCGAATGCATTTCCGGCAGTGGTTCTCGACGTTCGCAACATAACTGGAGCGAGCAGATTAGCTTAACAATAAATCTACTGAATACTAATTTTGGAAGCCGATCGGTGTGAATTTTGTTTGCCTTTGAAATGAGTTAGGTTGTGCAAACGTGTCTTTATAATAGAGCAAACGAAAAAAGATGAAAGTAAAAGAAATTCGGTAAAATAATTTACTATGAATCTTAATTTGTTATATATTCAAAATTCTAAGCCGTGAATTTATTATTATATTATTATAACGCGTGCTTGAAGGAAAAAATTCATTCGGTAATCAGATTTTTCTGACGTTGTCTTTTCTGGTCGGTGAATCGTTCGTTTGGACAAGTATGGCGTCCTGGCGGATCCATCCGCCGCAGACATTGCCCCATTACTATTTTAGGGTTCTGTTATTAGGGTTCTATTGCCTAATATGTAATAACTCGTCAGCGCCGCCTCGAGCCCAATATTTCCTGGTTGGAACGGACAACGGCGAGGACAAAGGGTGCGCGAGAGCGTTTTCGCGCGAGGAGAAGCGACGAAGAAACGGAATCGCCCGGGAGAACAGTACATCCTTCCCCTATCCGAAGAAAATCGAGGATGGGGTCGTAAAAAGGAATTTACTGGACGACTTATGTCCCCATAGAAGAGAGAGAGAGAGAGAGAGAGGGAGAGGGCAGCAATAACATCGGCCTGAGGGGGTTAAAGCACGCGACGAGCCTTCCGGTATGGTGTCCGAAACCCTTTAATTAAGGTCACCTCGCGTGGCACGTCGAGCCGCGTTGAATTTTGCAACCTTTCTAATTAGGTGCGTGTCAAGGATACTTTTCTAATTAAAAAACTTTCGGCCCGCGAAACATTGTCGTCGCCGCCCTTCCAACATTCTTCCCCAATTAATATCGCCGGAAATTTCCGTGCGGTCATCGTTCCGGCATCTGTGTTTTACAGCGTAGAATGTGCATCGTTCCGGTATCTTCAAATATATGATAATATACAGCGCGATACAAAAATGTTCGTACACCTTTAGAAACGCGACAGCTGTTTTAAGATTGGATCATCGATTTTTTTTTTAGATTATACAGGTACCGGTCTACTAGACAGCGACTAAAATGCTTTTTCTTAATTTTGCTATTACTTGAAATGATAAAAAAAAAAAAAATTAAAAACTGTGAGTTCCTTACATTTTTTAATATTGCAAGTGGTAACAAAATTTGAGAAAATGTATTTTTATCATTGTCCAATAAACTAATTTAAGAAACGTTCAAATTATTTAGTCCAGCTTTAAGAGAATAATGTGGTTAAGTTAAATAAAATAAAATAAATGAAATAAATTGCTATTACATTTAGTATAGTTGTTGGAATTTCAACGATGACTACCGATGGAAAACAGACCCAGCGAACTGTTTTATGGCCCTTTATGAGGGTGAGCCGTTGGCGACGAAGGCCCACGGATTTTTCAGCTCAAAAGCAGAAACCGGACCGTGAGGTTGCCACCTCGGATTACCACTACCACTGTATATATTTTTCTCTGTATATGTAGTTCTGTTATACATCGCTTATTTTACTGGATACGCGAACGTTCTGAAGTATTAAATTGACTTAAAAATAAAGCGTATTAAAGTTTTAATTCAAAACCTTTCAACAATAGTAATATATAAAATTTTGATAAATATCGCAAATAATGCACGCGGCTCACTGAACCACCTATTTGTAAACTTCTTGTTTAATGGAAGAATCGCGAGTTAAACCGTGGAACCAGCAAACTTGGGGATGTTTCATTATCGTTTCGGAAATGTGACCGGACGTTTGCGCCGGCTAATACCGCATCGCGACACTTACGGTTCTTTCGCAGTTCCCAGCAATTTGGAAGTCTTAGCAACGGTTGTCCCAGCGAACAGTGCGTCCCGGCCGGTAAATGTGAATTCGTAATTAACCGTGAAAGTTTCGCGAGAGGGGGGGCCCCGGTGCCGCGGAAGAAACGCGGCAGACGATTGCCAGTCGTATCTCGAAAGTTTCTCATTCTTGGGACTTAAGTTCGCTTTCGAAGGGACGGCCGAAGGGACGGGAGTGGGGGGGACAGAGTCTCCTCACCTGTCAAGTGCAACCAGTTATCGAGTTACTTAAAGTGTTCCTCCTTGGAAACGCACCTTGCTACACGCCAGCCGCAGTTGCGTCAAAGGGAGAACCGGCACGCTCCGTTGGTTCCGCCGTAATCCGCCGCGGCGCGTCGGTCGCCTTTTTTTTTATTGTTACGTCGCCTTAAACAGCCGACACACGAGCACGAAGTCGTGCGCGTCTCCCCGTAATTAATTTCTGCTAATATCCCAGTAGGATAACGTGTCGCCCGGCGGAACAGCTTAAATTGCCGGATATTTTTCCGTTCAACGATACCGTGCGCGCCCGCGACCAGATTAAATTTAATAACAGCCTCGCGATTTCGCCCCGACTTCATGAATTTTAAGGGCCGTTTAATAATCCCGGTTGGCAAAGCTGTTCAAGGTCTACCACTGTAGTAAACTCTCTGTCGGCGCAGAACATCAATTTTCGCATCCAATTTTCTTTTCCATCGTGAAAACGATGTTTGCGAAGTTGGATTTCTATCAGCGACTTTCGAAGTTCTTTCCGATTTGCCAGAAAATATGCAAAGTTTTGTTGCAATCAACGCGGTCCCCTCGTTTTGGTAAACGTTCCAACAGTTTCATCAAAAAAACTCCATAATTCTAATTATTCCGAGTGTCCCCTCACATTTTTAAGGGGCACGCTCGCAGGCTCGCGGGCGATATAGTCGTCCTACTTGGAATGCACCCTCTATATTTACATAGCCATTCAAATCAGATGCCACTGCTTCATCCTCGTCGGATGGGCCATACGCGGTAAGCTATCGCGACAGAGTTATCCCGTCGATGGTCGCGTTTATAGGGTCTTGCACGCGTGGAGCAGATGCCGGAGAAAAAAAATGGGAAAAGATAGTGCTTCTCGATATTAGTAAATTCGATGAAAGGTATTCATGCTCTGTGCGGAAAAAGATCGTCCGGCAGGTTTTTACAGGTAGTGGTTCATAAAGCCCGATGTCATGATCAAAATTCTAGCAATCGTAGTTGTCGATGGGGAGCTTGTAACTTACGGATTGGCTACTTTAATGATACCTTTATGGGGTGGGAAAAATTAAACGAGTTCTACTTTTATACATAAAATATTATTGAGTTATATGCAATTGATTAAAGTTATTCAGAAAATAAATAAACGATTTTATCACTGTTCTGTCTTGCAATTAGTGTAGACGGTATTCATTTTGGCATAAGAATTCGCACTAATCAACGAGCATGAATACCTTCGCGTAGAAATTTTCAATGAAATGCGTCACTGTCTTCCGTCTCGGCCACGATTTCGGGCTTTTGTAGCACCGCGCGACGCCACGAGATGCGGCGCTAACCAAACAGCGAAGAGGTTCGAGAATGGCTGGCCGAGGAATCAACGAAATGGAGTAGGAGAACGCCGACTAGCAGCAGCCCGTCAGGCGGGAATAGTTTGCGAAGTTAGGAGGCAGTTAGATGGCTGTGGCGTGACGACATTAATAACACCTTATTAGCCCTAGGCGCAACTCGCATACCGTCTGAAGATGGATGAGATTGCAGTCAGCTTTCCAGCGCACCGGAGACTGCCTGCGCCGCTATCGACTCGCAAAACTGGAGAATGCATCGCTCGCAGTAACGCAACCTGATTTTCTCTGTTTTCCAGCTAATCTTAACGACGACCATTTCATAATCTACATCGGGAAAGGGCATATCCGATTAAGATGGCCACAACTGCACTTAGAGGTTTTTCAATGAGTCATACACCGTACGATAGCTGACCAATAAAAACTCATCTGTGCAAAATTTTAACCCTTTAACTTGTCCGTGAGGGTAGTTACAGGGTAAATTAGATTTCGCGGTTTTCCGGCATTTTTCCACCTTTAGCGGCTTTCTAAAATCTTGAAAAAAATATGGCTTATTTTGGACATTAAGCCGGATGGTATAGAATTTTTTCAGATTTTTCAGTTGCAAGCTGTGATTATCAAAAATGAAAAACCCCCAAAAATTCGGAAAATTTAAGATTTCTCGAAAACTAAAATCGGCAAAACTTTTACATTAATTCCCTGACAAGGTACTATCACGGCTCGTGAGTAGATTAGAAGACGTAAGTTAAAATTTTCGAAAATGTAACATAATGATTCCAAGGCATTCAAATTTATACCATAGTGAAGTATAACTCGGCATATTGATCACGCGAGAGAAGTGATCGCGTGGAAACGTAAGGGAAAAGGTATGATGAAAATTTCCTTATAAGTTTAACATTGGATTAAGCGCACGTGAGCCGCTATTAAATCAACTGAATAATTAAGTGAGTGGCCGCCGAAAGTTCGGTAGCTTCGGCAACTATTACGTGTAAATGCAACGGCGATATGCACGGATAAAATCTTAGGGGGTTTACGAGGCGTATAAAAAGCGCAGCATGCAATCAATACGGAATAGGACTTTATGAAACTTTTACGGGCGTGCACAAAAAATATAAAATTTATACCGTCGACCATGAAAGGTACAATTTTGTCGCGTGCTGGTTTAATGCTTGGTTTTTACGATTAGAGCGTAGCAACGGTGTATCAAGCCCGACGAAATTCTCCGGCGTGCTTACTGTTAATTTCGGCCTCTCCCCCGGGTCTCGGCAACGTTCCTATTATATTGTGTTTGTTAGCCAAACTCGTAGCTGTTATCAATTAATTTCTAGATCTGCAGATTTTATTCATTCATAGCGAAAGTCGATGGCTGAATACTGTACTGACTCAACGAAATTATTCAAGAAAATAATTTCTTTTCTTTCAATCTTTATTTCTTGCAATTTCTATTAAAAATGTTTACTTTGCATAAAGATTCGCAGATTATTAATCATAGACAGAGATCTTCAGTTAGATCAAATTCGGTAACTCTCCGCGGGCACTGAGCGTTTTAGTTTTTAATTTAGGCAGTCGAAGACAATTAGCTTATTACACTACTTTTTCTTAATTTTGTTATCGCTTGAAATGACAGAAGATAATAGAAAACACGAGTATTTAAATTTCTCATTTATCTGAATCTATAACAAAAATTTAATAAATGCATTTTGTGGATCTTGCTAAGTTACATACGCGCATGCTAAAAATATCATCTAAATAGCAAAATTGAAGAAAGCTGTTATAGTCATTATATAATAGGCTAGTTTTTTTTTGTCACCTGAACAGAGTTTAATGAATTCAGTAAATTAGTTTAACATGCGTCGACGTGAATTTTCCCCAGACTGTAATTCCATAAAGGAATATTTCGTTACGCTGACCCATAATATATTCGTCGACCGTCGATCAATGAGAGCAGATGCTTAATCGATGCTCGGAGAAGCTCGAGCTGCCAATAAAGTTCGTCTATGCAGTCGGGAACATTCTTCCGGGAAGCCTGCCGCTATCAACGTCTTGGACAGAGGCTGAAACTCTGGGAACAGCGTCGCGAGTCGTCGTCCAACGAGCTTCGCTCGACCGATGATAATAATATCGGTAGGTTACGAAACCTATCGCGACATTTGCTATCGATCCGCTACTAATTTCGGCTCGATAATCCGTTCGACGTCGGCGAATCGACTACGAAATAGGCGTGGACTCCACGTTATTCGCGGGCGGCGTGCACCCGGCTTGGAAAAGTACGCGCGAGATCGTGAAATGGCGTCGGGTGGACAGAATCAAATAACAGAACGCGGTTTGTTTGCAAGCCACCCCCAAACGACTGGCAGGAACATACAAACCATTCCCTCTCCCTACCTCACCCCCCCCCCCCCCCCCCCCCCCCCCCTCCCCTGAAAACAGTGGGTCCACCCGGCGAGCCCTCAGTCGCGTCGCGTTGACCGGCCACCACCCAGCGCCGACCCCTTCCTCCCGAAAACGGAGCGACGCGACTGTAGCAGGACACGGCAATCAGCGCGAACGACAGCGGCGAACGCTCACCGCATACAGATATCCACGGTTTTATTTAGGGCTTTCGGTTAGAAGGTATAGGCGTGTGCAAACACGGACCCCGCAATGGGGAGAGCCCGCTGGTTATACGGGGTCAGGATTTCTGCGGAGCCATCGGTAAACTTTCGCCCGGTCAGTGCTTTTATTCGCTAATTATCAAGCTCCTGAAAGTCATTAGCATTGCTAATTGTTTTTATTGCGCGCGCGCGCGCGCGCCCGTAATGCATCCACGGTAAACCGATGGAACTGCGTTTGCTCTCTAGTCGACGTCGATAGAGATGGCCGGGATCCTTAATCGATTTTTCCAAAGCGATTCTTTTTTCATCGATTCTTCGACAATCGATTTTGTTTCGAATCTATTTTTCAAATCGCAAATCGATTTTCGCTTTAAATTATCGCAATGCTGAACCCTTTCGAAGCACCTACACTCAAGGGCGTGGCCAGCTAAATTTGTTTAAAGATACTACACAAGGAATTATATATTATCGTTCAGATGTCGTAGAAATTTCTTTTTTATTTACTCCTTGTGTTATATAAAAGGATAAATAATTTACGTAAAATTGAAGTCTAGATGAATTCAAGATTTTTGGCCTACTCGAAACAAAAACCTGGCTATGCCCTTGTCCACGCATCGATCTCTTAGACTTTGAAAAGTCACCGCGATGCAAGAGATCGATGTCCTCTTTATCATGTTCCGATCTGTTATCTAATTGGTGCCATTCTCTAGCCAAATCTGCTCCGAATCAGTGCATTAATATTTGGAAAGCCTTCGATGCCCCGATAAAATAGTTAGAGTGGACAATTACGTTCCCGCGAGCACATAGTCGCGCGTCCCTGCACGCACGGCCCGGTTAGCTTGGTAAAGTCCTTAATTAAAGCTTTCCCTCGTGGGCGAAATCGCTCAAGAGTCGGATTAGTCCTGCGAAATCCCCATTAAACTTAAAATGAATTTCCACCGGCCCGTAGACGCTCCGAGACCGGCTACATATGTACGCCGCGCTTATGTGTGCACACGTGTATACTGGGTGATACGCGTGCACGCGATCCTTAAACGTGATCATCAAAAAACCCGGGCTCTCTCGAAATTTCGTTCGGCCGTGTTAAAGAATCTTTTCATAAAATTGTAACGGTGGGAAATCTTGAGAATAAAATATATAATGTTTAGGTTCGCTTAGAAAATACTAAGTATACGGTAACGTATTTTTTTGACTTTTGCTATTTAAGTAGCTGAGTCACGTTGTTACGACGTAGAAAGAGACGTTAACTATCTGTTCGATGGAAGCAAAAATAGAAAATTTTAGAAACGAATTTTTAAATTTCTGCAACGCTAATAGTCGGACCATGCGACGTTTTAATAACCGGGTAAACGCGAACTACCCGGTAGCCAGGATACATCGGGTCTGTTAACTAAAAGCTGAGAAAACGGCGTGCTAAATACAACGAACGACACGTCCTCGTTACGCCGTCCTCTGGCAAACCGGCGCGGCGCCTCGCGCGTCCACAAAGCCTCGGAATCTTCAGCTGTAGTGCTCCGTTGCATAATTGACGACACGGGGACAAGAGTAATTCGCCTCGTTTACGCGTCGCGCTCGTGACGAATAATAATCGTAAAACGACGATTTTAATGAATCGGCTCTCCGCTTAATTATTATATATCCAGAAGGGCAGGTAATGAGATTGCCGCGCTTGATACGTCCGGAAAGTGGTGCTGGTGGTCCTCGAGCATCATAAACCCCCCCACAGCCCGGGCGCGGTACCGCGTGTCGGCGGACGTGGTTGAGCGTTTATGCGTTCGCCTTTACCCGAATCCGCCCGGCACGTACACCTGCGCGCACTTTGCCATTCAAGGGCTCCAAAGGGACAAAAATCCGCGGAGCCGCGTAATACCGGCAATGTTCTCCCAATGAAAATCCGCGTCGACGCCGCCGTCAATGGCGAGTGCTGTGATTAGCTGGCTATCCGATTACGTGAAACTAAATATTAGATTGCCGCGCGATGCACCGATCTGCGTGGCCGAACCTCCAAACTTTCGGAGCCGATTAAAAAGGGAATGCAACGAACAATCTCTTTTTGCAAATTGGCAACAGTGCTCATTGTTTTTGACTCCCCTTACTAAGGGAATATATTATATATAATTCAATCTGAATTATTGTCTTCTCATTTTTTTTAAATCATTAATGTATGTTTAATCCTTCAGAAAATAATAGCAACAGAGATCAAACTCATCGATCAATTTTTGGTACATCGTTCTCGATGATACGCGCATTAATTCACAGTTCCGAATTTTTGGCAAGGATTCGCGAACACGATTTGCGGTCTCACACTCGAGCAAAGACAATCTCGGAGATTCCGGCACTCCAGACTGTTACGCAGTGATAAAATAATACAACGTTAACGTACACACCGAGAGGATCCTCCGCGGGAACGTGACTTTCGTTCCCGCGGGAGGCTATTAAAGTTTCGCGATGCAGTAAAAATCGTTTCTCGTTCTTGTCGAATCCCGGGCTCCCGTAAAATATTCCGGGGCAGTATAAACGAAAGGAGGACGATCAAAGTCGTGTCTGTTATGCTACGCGGGACGGGAGTCAATTAAAAGTTTTCGAAACTTGGAACCTTTCCACCGTGCGTACGAACATTTGTAAGCGTAACAAGCGACGAATTTTCACCGTGCGCCCGGATATTATGCTTCGCCAATAGACGGCTACCTTGAAAATCTTTGGAAACTCGAATCCCGGCCGTGCTGTTGACATTCTCGGCGAAGTAAATATGCTGCTTGTAAGAAGCATCGAATAAAGTTTCGTTCGAGTGGATAAGTCGGAACACTTGCAACTGAACGTTCGAAAGGGATATGTAGGATATTGGTTGATCGCAGGTGGACAAATACATTTTGGATACATAACTCGAATTGCAATTAAAATAAATTTGTTTCAATTAACAGAAATTGAGAAATATGTTATACAGATATCCTTGGGGGTAGTAAACCTTATCATAGGATTCTAGACTTTGCATTTCCTTTTCTTATTTTTATTATTTGTCGTATTAGTTAGTAATATATACTTTTAATTTTACAAGTCGCACATTTATTAAAATGTATGTATACTGTGATAAAAATCGCTAAATGGATATCTAATTAAATATAATAAATTTATTGATTGTACTCGCATGAGAGCTACGATACTCAAAAGCGTGTAAAGCAAGTGTAACAAGACAAGAAGATCCGGAAGCTGACCTTGATCGGAGACCGCCAAGGAGAAGTAGATACTCCCGCAGCGACACAGTGAACTCGGCTCTCGCGTTTTGGTTGGAAACTACAGGGTTAACCGCAGGGTCTGTTTCTCGGGACGTTCTTCCTATACTTGTAAGGGTATATTGTACGGTAGACAGCGTCGCACACAGCACCCTTACCCAACGTTCTTGTGTCTGAAGGGAAGCATAGCCACCGCGGCACTTCTACAAGAAGTTATAGAAGATATGGAACGCTACATTTTTTCTGATATCCCTCTCGAACGAAGACGCGATAACACATCCGCGATCCCGTCTGACCCACAATTTTCTATTTCACCCTGTTCTTTGTCAAACCGAGGGGACGGAGTTGATGTTGTCTTATTACCAAGGGGTTCGGATGATCGCCGCCATATTCACATTTCGAACTAACCTCGAATACATTTGTAGAAATATATTTTTACAAAATTACGTAAGAAAGACAGTCAACGATTGTTCGCATTACTATTCGAATCATTTTACAGTCTCGATTCAAATAACTTGCGACGAATAATTTTACTTTGATTCAGGACGAAAAATGATTAAAATAAAATATTCGTTCGGACAATTATCTGCGATAAATATTTCCACGCTTCTTTCAATGATTTTATATATTCTATCATTTAATTCTTGTTGCACCTTCGCAATTTTATATCTAAACTAGTCATATTTATCGTAAACGCGTAAAATCAGCGCCGTACTAATAACAGAGCCACGTAAATGGCACCGCACGTAATTTCTAGAAGAAGCGACGACGAACAGCGACTACCAACCGGTAACTACATTTTCCAATCCCGAAGGACAAAGAGTAGTGCTGCGTGCTCGAAATTCAGATTTTAATAGGATTTCTCAAGGAGCTGGACGCGGGCGGAAAGCATTGTCATTAGTTTCCGAAAGAGTTCCGCTGTGTCGAATAACCAGGCGATCGCGTTCGAGTCGAATAAATGCGTTAAAATGGCACCGTTTCCAGTATCCACGAGAATGCCTTTTCGCTGTTGCACGTGCCGCTATAAACATTTTCTTACGACCGTTCCTTTGGATAGTTTCAAATCTCAGCCTAGTTGTTCTGCATGGAAGTTGCACAGTTATCGCAGCCAGCTCGCAGTTTGTTCGCGTTGCCCTACATTCTCCTCCGCATTTTATTGGCGGTCTTTAGGTGGCCGTTTTCCTCGAACACCGGGAAACGCGAGTACCTTCACGGAAAACAAGTGGAGAACCTATTACTTGACGAACACAATTACCGCAGCGAGCGACGGGATTTCGTAACACTTTCCAGCCGCAAAATAATCAATTGCTCAGTTATGCATTTCTCCATCTAACATTGTACAGTAGTGACCTCGTTATCCAAATATATCAGTCTCTTATCTAGTCATTGTATTATTTAGAAACGTCATCGTCTATTCGAGAACTCGAATTAAATTTTTAAACAATCGAATGTTTTAGTATCAAGGTATTACAAAAATAGACGTTCGGATAGCTAGTCTGAGGTATTTCTATTTTTATTTTCCGGCGAGAACTCCATTTTCCATGGCATTCGTATTTTAGAAAATTACTAAGAATAAAACGCAGTGGACGATTTATCTAGAATTGTGCGGCCTCTTGAATTTTTTAATCGGGTTGCTGTCGTTGCTACAATATTTTTAGCAGTATCGCGGCGACGGTTAATGTTCGCGTTAAAAAGTTCCAAGATTACGACGTTCGGTAATGCGCGACTATCTGCCAATTTTTGCGGTGCCGTGACGAAAATGAAAGAAATATTAAGAAGACTTTTACCGTCGCTCTCTCATGAATAGATACACGGCACGAGAAATACGAGACAAAATGCTGGGGCGCGAGGAGGAGCGCGGAGGCTAACCTTCGCGTGTAATTTCGTCTGTATTATTTTAGAATGCATAAAAATTCAAACGGCCTGTAAATTCTTATCGTGCGCGCGGGATACCTTCTTATCAGAGATACCATTTATTCACGCTGGCCCACTTCCTACACTTGCCGTTCCTCCCATTGCTTGATGTGCCGGCTGCATAGTCCCGTGTACGTGCATCCACAATGTAACTTATCACGGAAAAGATGTTATAAAGCATTTTCACGATACGCTTAAAATAGGACAGCCGCCCTTATAGCCGTCCGAACGAGCGCCATTGCTAAAAACATAACGGTGGATGGAAGAAAACTAAGAGGACGGTGCATTCGAAAATTTTGTGTGCTGTAGAAAATGAATTTCCTTTCTATGGAACATAAAAGCTACTTGCTATATATGCTAAGAGCTAAGCAATCGACGTTCAACGAAACGATCGTCGCAGATTAATTTATTAGACTGCGGGTTTTTATGCAACATAAAAATTGTATATCTTGATTATTAAAAACGTGAGTCAGATAAAAGTATCATTTCTCTTTTAGTAATTTTAATAAGATAATCTTGCAGTCTATTAATTATGGTAAAGACTAATTATACGTAATAATTGTTACGGTTAAACGATGATAACGGTATGGCAGAACGAAGCGGGAAATAAACATTTATTCTTTCCTTCCGGTAACGGAAACCGCGCAATTTGGAATCTTATAACAGAATTGTGGAAACGAATACCAGAATAACGTGATTCTGAAAAGTCAGCAGACAAGCGAATTATACTCCATTTCATCGCTGTCTATTTATATGATTATCTTCACTCGTACCGTTCCACCCCGGTTCGTTCCTTCGTCTGTAATTTCAAGCCCGCGCGTGGCTCGCGCGTTTTCCTTTTACATTGCACATAACACCAAATCGGATTTAACGAAGCAATGCGTGCCGCACGAAATATAATTTCCAGGTAAACTAGCGTCAAAGGTCCTCTTCAGGCGCGGGCATGATTTTAATACGGTACGTATAATGTTCCCCACGAAAGCTCCGCGGAAACTGTAGCAGATTAATTTAAAACCGCCGTTCTTAGCGCGCCCGTTGCAAAACCAACAGAACCGTACCTAGTATCGTTGTTAATAATGTTTAACGCTGATTCCCATTGTCATCGCAAAAATTCTGTAATTTGGGTGGAATGCATCGTGTCGCCGGGAAACGTCGTTTTCCGCGAACTTGCGAATGAAACAGATCGTGCTTGTTAATCCTTCTTCGTTTTTTCCTTATACCTTGTCGATGCTTTCCTCGAACCGTTAATTGACACCTGTACTTTGAAAATTCACACCAGATTTCATAGTGAAGCCATACAAACGAAATTAGCGATTTCTTTCTTTAATTCACTCTTATACAATTTCCTTCACGTTTGCAATAATTACAATTTGTTTTGAAAGCTTAAATATTGATAACACGTGAACAGAATTTGATTCCTACTGAAAAGAAAGAAATTCGTAATTAATTCAGTGGGGCGGTTACTCATTTTTCTATTGTCTCAATGCTTGTTCAGTTTTGAGTGACATTTACCCCAGCGGTTTTAAAACTGCGGCTTTCAATAATAAATCGTTTATTTTGTAAACATCGATATTTGTCTATTGTTTGTTTTATTACAAAAATTATGAAATACCTATCGTTGGTGTACACATTGTTCGTACACCGTTCCAACATTTTTTTAAAACAATTTTTTAGCCATTGTCCAACAAACTCTAACCACTTCAATTCTTCAGTATCCCCAAAAAATTTTAGTACGCTCAAACAAATTATAAAAGAAGGTATTTCATTTTAAAAGGAGTACAAATGCTTTGTATACAGTACATAACTATGCAGTCTGTCATGTGACCATTTATTACTCTAAAGATATTTGTCTCACGTTGTCAATCTTGCTTCGTCTGTCGAACTGAAAACGTATTGATATAACTATAATCTAAAGAGTATATTCCAAAGTGAATTAAACGTATCGCTTTACTAAAATTAAAAATACAACAAAACAACCGTAACCAATTTTGACGTAAAGTTTGCAGTCTGTCCATCAAGAATTACGACGAGCAATGAAGCGTGCTCGCGAGAGATGTTCGAAAGTCTGGATCATCGACGAATTACGATCCGGGACGGTCCGTAAAGGGTATATTTAAAGAAACTCCGGAGAATCGCAAAGTCGGCAACTCGGCTAGAAGCATTCGCAGAGCGTCCCTCTGCGGGCGGGTCGTCATTAAAACAATTGCCAGTTCCATGCTTCCGGTTTCGCGTGGAACTGGTTCTCGAATGGCAGCGTACAACGCCCGGCAATTCGAAAACTGCAGCTCCGAGACGATACGAAGATAGAAAGAGAGAGAACAGGCGGCAGAGAAATCGAGAGAGAGAGAGAGAGAAAGAGAGAGAGAGAGAGAAGGGAAGAGACAGAGAGAGAAACAGCAGAGCAGAGTCGTCGTCTTTCTCCCGACGGCCGTAAAATAAAGAACAATAGGAAACTGGGGTGAAATAACAGTGAAAAGTGAAAAGGCTCGGAAGCAAAGCCCGGGAGGAGAGATAAAGGCGGGGCTCGGGCTAGGGGAGAGGGAGATAGGGAAAGGGCGTGCAAGAAAGTGGGCCAGCCAGCGCGAATAGATTGCTGCTCGGATAAGAAGAGCAGCTCGTGTGCATTCCGTCCGGTCAGAGACAGGCAAGGAGCTATTTTCTCGGGAACCGCCAGCTATCCAGCTTCGCAACCACGGCCCGGGCACGAATGGGGTAACGTAACGGCACGAAACCTGGTGCTAGCAAAATATATGGCCGGCTCGTGGCAGTACGTGGCCCCGGAGCCGGAGCTGGAGCGACTACGCTCTATGCTGGCAACGCTCGCGACGGCTCGCGACGGCTCGCATGCTAAGGGTCGTATGCTCTAGCGTGCACCAGCCTGCACTAGCGTGCTCTAGCGTGCTCTAGCGTGCTCTAGCGTGCTCTAGCGTGCTCTAGCGTGCTCGTGCCACGGCGACGTACACTGCCGCCTTTAGTTGACACACTACACACAGGAGAGATATTAATACCTATTTAAAAAATTCAACCCTTTAACGTCGTTTTACATTTAAAAGAATATTAATTGTCTTTTAAAATGCGGATGAACTTATCGATATATATGTGTTCGTATTATGTTATTACGTTGGTAAGTTGATATATCGATTGATGATTTTTTTAATACAACATAAATATTGCAGGAAGTATAACAATCTCAACTTTAGAATAATTTATGGAAAAACAATTTAAAGTTGTTCAAATGAGACTTGTTCCATATAAAACTTCTTTCATATAAGAACCACGATTTCGCAAATGTTAATACACGTTCCCGACTCGTTAATATTTTAGCCAGCGTCGAGACGAATTCAACCGCGTACTATGTCATAACCTTAAATCTCGGAGCAACGTTAAAATAATTTTGCCCGCGGATCGCTGGTTCGCTAGACCATTGTGGGACAGCCCGGGTCTCCCTTCCGCACCCCCAATTCTCAGCCGGCGACGTCCGCGAACCTCTAACCCGTATACCGTTAGGTACCACGATCCTAAGCCGCTTATGGCGCTCCGTTGCACCGTCCGGAAAAAACCTCCGCAACCGTGGGCTTCCACCTAGCCCCTAACTCCGACGAACACGACGGAGACGACGACGACGACGACGGAGACGACGACGTCGGCCCGACGTAGATAGTGTTTTGCTTGACGTCTCGAACCGCGGATCGCGCAAAGACGCTTGCACAACGTCGCGCACGCTTTTTAGCACCGCGATTGGGAACCATCGCCGCGAACTTCTTGCTCGGATATTTGCCCAACAGGATTGGGCCGCGTCTCCAGACGGATTTCTTTCCACGCAAGAAGAAGCTATTAACATGCTATTTGTGATACCGAAATGCTTCGCTCAGTCTCTACGATCCGCCTGGATTATTGCGGGAATATGTTCGAGTTGCACAGGTGTTCGCGCAAGAGGATTAAGTCGGAATTATCGTTGCTAGACAGAGGATTTTATGCGATTCTACAAAAATACGTATGTGTGAAATGAGTATGAAACAGGAAGATTTTCGAAGTATTTCTGTTTCTTACACTTGACATACAAACATCCCATTTCGTCTACAAATCTTTAGCCTAATTATGGTAATTTATAATTGTAATTAATTTGCTAATAAATATAATCAGTCAGGTATTTTATTAGGCAAGAATGAACACGTGTTTTCTATATGGCTTATTGCAATGAACTGAAATCGAGCTGTACAAAGTGTTAACAAGGAATAATAAGTGTCGTCGTGAATACATAATAATGAAACACGATTAAATTGCAGGTACAGAGTTCTATACAAAATAAAAATGTTAATAATTGTAATAAGTTGCAGATCGTGTATGCATAAAATGCACAGCCCGGTTGTGACGTAAGATTGAACGCTGTAAAACCAGCCGGACAATTTGCCACAGAGAGCTCGATAACACGCGTTTCGTATTTTAATTATTCCACCGGTGGGCACAGATTGTGCCTGAATCAATGACTGAAAAAAATTCATTTCGATACGCGGAATATGAATTTTACAGGAGGTATTGAATTCGCGCGATGCGTGTTCTCATTTTTCTTCGCATGTCATGCATTTTCTCCTCTGTTCTTTCGCCCTTGTTTTCCCCCGTTCGCGTTAACAACGTTCTACGCTGTATTTACGTAATAAATCCGTAATAATAGGAATAATAAAACAAAAGCTTCGTGTAACAGTGTGGGCTCTCCGGCCATTGGATTCAACTTGTAATCACAGACGCGGAAAATATCGTTATTTCGGTCTCACGTTCTGCCGCGTTCGTCTCACCGTGAGTGCTGTCTAAAAAAAAAAAAAATTGTTTGCAACCCGCCCAGGACTTTTCCGGGAAATGACGTACTCGCGGCGGGTTACCTTGAATTCATGCTAAAGAGCGTTATCCGCTGCGTTCCGAAACACTGCTGAAGTTATTAATGCTCCTCGTTGCACTGTTAAATTTTCAAGAAACGATAAGAGAGAGCCCGACTGCTCGAAATACGGTCATGCAACAGCGTTAATTAGCATTGTGCCGGCTAAGAAACAGGCATGTGACTGCTTAAGTACGGACTATTACAAGTTGTAGAGCGAAACAAGTGACTTTGCAGTTCACGGTAGTCTCGCGGACCGCGCGACTGTTGTTACCGCGAATTTTATGCACTTGCGACGAAACCGATGAAATGCGAAAACAGTGGAAACGTTTTAACGGTTACTGCGACGTTAGTAATCGCTGATGAAAAAATGCATTCCTACTTTATTCCTGTTTCTTACTATTATTTGCTTAGAGATTAAAGTGACTGCTACACAGTTTACTGTTAAGTCTGTTTCTTCCGTGAGGGAGGTACGTCTTTCTTAAGGAAAGTACGCCTCTATTACAACTGAACGTCTCGGGTGTCCAAATACCGTCTTATTTATCGAATACTGTTCTTTACTTAAATAAGTTATAAATCGCGTGCATGCACATATCTTATACTCAAGATTAATTTTTACCCTGAACTAAGCTTACTTTTTAATACTTAAGAGAATCTAGATACAAAGAGTGTGGTAATACCATTTGTCACTATGTCAGTCAACTGCAATTGATTCATTTACGCAGATCTATAACTAAATCGCGATTACGGTATTATCAAATAATTAAATATAGTTAAATAAGATGGTTAATAGGAACAGTTATTAAAAATTCATTGAAGGTGTTTTAAATGAGTATGAACTTGCCCCCAAGGGAGTTCGCAGTATATTTTAGCATTTTCCTTATGAAATGAATAATAAAAATTGTAAAAGTGGAAAGCTGAAAAATATGTCAATCTACACCACTCTCCGTTATGATAAACCTATGGTATACGTATTGCGAATTGCAATAACAGCACGAGAATCGAGCGCAGGAGAACGGAAGTGAGAGAAAAGACTTTTAGCGGCGTGATCAAGCCATCGAGGAGAGAGATCGATCGGACGGTAAAGTCCCGATCGCGCGCGCGCGCACACATATTCAGTCGTTTCGGGTGAGCGAGGTAAGCAGAATTTCCATCACGCGATACCGCAACGAGAACGTCGAAGATCCATGGCCGAGATACGTGCTCGCGAGCGTGTGAAGATCGCAAGCACGTTAAGCTGGCCGGGAAAGAAAAAATTGCGACATGCTAGCGCCGTCATGGCAGCGATAATACCTGCTTAGGAAACGATTATTCTGACGGCACCGCCACAGGGAACATGCATACGGCTAGTTGAACGCGTGTAAGATACCGGGGAGTTAGCTCGCGGCTGATATCAATTTTCATGCGGCTACACGCAGCAACCGCCGGCCGAATGGTACTTGAACTTCTGCTTACGAATGCTAATGTTATGATCTGGCTTACCGCCTATAAAGTCCCGCTGATCGTCGACTTTAGTAAGGCGCCGCGCGTTTTATTGGCCACTCTTGTGCGCGGCATCGCCTCGTAAAGCACAATGGGACGGTGTATCGTGCTTTGTTATCCGAATAGAAGACCAGTATTCCGACGGGACGGCCTCGTTTCAACCGTATCTGCATGCCGTCTAATCCGAAGAGTTAATCCGACGATGGGGCAAAGAAGAAGATTCGGACGACGCGACGGAACGAATAAATTGATTCTTATGCGGATGGCTCTGTTGCGTTAGCCTCGTTCCTCGAACGCTTTTGTATGCGAGAACCGGCGATAGCGAGGACTTACGAGGTTTCGTTCTACGGAAATGAACGTCGTGCATTTTATAGATATTATGAAGCGAATATTGTGAAGTATTCAAAAATTATCGATTCCATACACTGCAATATATCTCGAGTAGTGTGTGAAATGGAATTCTACGATGGACTGATAGTTCATGCTACGTTTACTTGTTTCCTTTCTTAATTTAAGAGGGCAAGTCTCAAAAATGGATATTCTAATTGATCTATCATTACTTCGTTACACAATGTAGAACAATCAGCACAACTTTAAAAAAGACAAGGTAAAAGTTTACGTGAAATAAAAATGATCTGCATATAGTACAAGCAGCAGGAGCCATCCTGTATTTTTGTGCTTTCTTTAACCCTCGAATAGCTGGGTTCATTCGGACCCAAAGCTAATATTGAAACTAACAAGATGATTAACTTTGGTCTCAACGAAGAGGTTTTAATAATATACAAATGAAAAAATGATAAATGCCAGAAACGTGTTCACAATACGATTGTAAGGATTTCGGTACCCCGTGACGTCTTTGAATGATTTGAACCGAGATTTAAGCGGGAATCTGATGGAGCCGTTCGGGCAAGAGTAATTTATACAGGCAATCTTGGTAGAATCGACGAGTCGAGGAAGATCGATGAACTTTCGACGCGGGTTCGCGCTCCGCTGAGAGATTTCCCTCGGCGTTTCGTGAATCATTTAACCCGCGCGATCGCACGGAGGTGGAAAGTTACAGTTGCCGCGTCCTCGATGATTCGCGCTTTTGTTCGAAGAAGCGGAGGAACCCCGACGTCGGTATCGCGGCTAAATTGGATTAATCCCTTACTTAGCAGCCGGGTTCGGGACGACTAAACAATTCGCTTATCAGGAACAGACGGTGGCGGAGACCGACGATGGCTGCGATGCCGGCGACGACCCCGGCACGTCACAACGAATCTATTCGGCTGTTACAGCTGTCGAAACTATGAAATTCAATGCATCGAATTTGCATGCTAATCCGGCCAGCGTAAATTCGGTGTATATGTATGTACGTGTTTGCGCGACTGTGTTTGGGTCGCTCGGATCCGTCTAAGTTGTAATTCAATGAACAGAGGCGGCGGTGTAACCGAATAATTTGGTTAATTGGCGACGTCATCGCTCTACGGTTTACCGAAAAATAAGTCGCGTCAATCGGGTTCCTTCTTGCCGAATCCATGTCTGTTAACGCCGCCGAGTTTCCCATGAAATACAAAGATCATCGTGCGCCCAACGAATACGCCAGGAATTAATTTCGTCGGAAACAAAGCCGTTCGCGGAAACTTGCGCAGACGTTCCACTAATTCTTCTACGTAGAACGGCGTTTATTCAGTCGGTGCTGCGTTGAAGCTTAACGAAAATAATTGTGTGCCGCGGTTGCGAAGTTCTCCTAATGAGGAAACGCCGTTCTGCTCGAATGACGTTAATGATCATAAAAGTCTCAGATAATGTCAGCGGTTTGGTGTTTGACCGAATTTCGCCGTGCGTCTTTATTTCACGCTTTTTACGATATTAACGATTCAGCACGGCCAACCGCCCACTGTGTATTATAAAATTGGAACTGTTAGACAGAAGCTTGATATATCAACTGATAAATAATATATCAACCAATAAAATCGTCCGGCTGACTCTACCCGAGATATTCTCCAGTTATTTACACTGTCCGACGTTCTACTTTCGACGTTCAACAGAAGCATTTCAGTGGCCGTTTGCTCAGCCACGTAGGAAAGACAGATTCATTACTCGTATTTGTTAAGCGAGTTATTGGGGCCCGGCGAATCGATATTTAATTACGTAAATCCGAGATGGAGTAAACAAATCGGGTAGTAATGCATAACGCATACGTATACTCCGGGGTTCGTTTAGCGAATTCAATTAAAGTGTTCCTGGCCGTCCGGGGCTGCGCCGGTCGGACGCAAAATTGTATATTAATTGAACATTTTTATTTCCATGGTTTAATTTCGAAGTATATGGGGAATCGACCGGTGACGGTATTGAAAGCAACCAGACCACGGTCGCATTCATCCTGTCTCGGTTCCTTTATCCTTTCACGACTTTGTACATTACGCCGCGATATTCTTCTGCGAGCTTTCAAACGATATTACATGGACGATTATACGTGGATTACGTAACATTGTTCGTCACGCGAACACTCATCGGTATCGTGTTCTCCTTTTGTATTTAAATTTAATCGATCATGGAATATAATACGAAATTTTTAATCCGTTAATCGACCACGTGTCAGACTTCTACACTTTTTATAATTCGTAATTATTACGAATTTATTTGATTGATCGTGCAAATATATTTTTATTCTCCTTTATATTTTCATATTAATTTCTACAAGCTTTTATATAATAATAGTAGAGTTCCTAAAGATACGATGACATTTCTCAGATCGAACCTACAGAGTGTCATTCAACTTTTCCGCAAGCACTATTTATTTTTTGTCATTTTCCTTTTACGTTGGAATAATGACGGTTACCTTGAGTTTTTAACTGCAATGTACAACATTTGATTATATCATTCGAAAGAGTCCACAGAAACTTTCGTTCGAGATATTTTTTTATACAACGCGTAGCTTAAAATTATTATTATTATTATTGTGTATATAATCATCATAGAAGGATCGAAGTAATTATTCTATCATTACGCATGATTTATCCGAAGTATTTAACGAACCTAGTTTCCGAAGAGATGGAATCATCTGTCTATAAAAGCTTCCACAACGCGGTGAACGTGTTAAAGTAAAAGTTTTAATTAATGCGACATGTTAACGGAAGGCACAGTTCGGAAAGTTCAGCGGTATCCGTTGATATTTTGTAGTGCACGGGCGCAGACGGGGCGATCCCTCCGAAGTCACGTAATGATGTAAAAGTTAACGGTCAATCACTGCGCGAGCAGGCCGCCATTTGCGCAGTTCATTTTTTACGGGACCGTTAGGCAGCGGCGCGACGGCCGACCTCGATCCGGCTAAATTATTTTGGATTTACGTCGTTCACGGGATACGGCCTTTTTAGTTGAGACGGTTCGGCGATTGCTCGCCGGTAGCCCGGCATTGACGAAAGGAGAAATGAAAATGTCAAGCGGGATTTAAAGGAAGACATCCGAGTTGAAAAATTGAAGGGGACCCGGGGGCACCGGCTGAAACGAGAGAAACGAGAAAATTGGACAAGGATAATAGATTGTTGAATTGCACCTGGCCGGGTGGGATAGTGTCGACCGGGGAATTCCGCGAATCCTGTCATTTTCAATTTCGCGAATTAATCAGCTATAGATGTATGATTTTCATCATTAATTTCAATAATTGCTTTCCTGCGGTCGAATAATTTATTTTGCGTAATTACGTTTTATTGCTCCCGGATAATGCGCCGTAGAATGTCAATAACGTATTAAATGCTCAATGGAATGAAATTAAATGTCTGCGCGAGAACAAATGATCAAAAGGAGCTCGAAATTTCGTTGTAATGTGGACAATGGTCGCGTGAAACTGCGCGGCGATTCCTGCGTTCGCAAGTAGTCGAGTCTGGTCTATATCAGACATCAGAGTGTTTCATTCTCTATAGGGAAAATAAAACGTGACTTTTGAAGAGGATTTCTTTCAATTTTATGATTTAGTATTTCATGTCATTGCTAAAATGTCAATATTATTTAAAAGACTACTAAAATGTTGATAAACGATTTCAATTTAATTATATTATAACAGTTAGCGGCCTCGATTCTGTTAAATATTTATGTTCAGATTAAACGTACCGAATATTCATCAAATATATATATATATATTATTATATACATTTATCAAATTATATATAATATCCATCAAATATAGTATTAACAGTCTTGCATTAAAACACTATTGCTTTAGAAGTTCAATGCGAATTAATGAATAATCTTTTGTCTGAATCAACGTCCTATTCTACAAACTTGGTAAGGAAAACAGTTATTACGAGCTTCTACCTAACAACAATATCAAGTTATTTGAACCATTATGAATAACGCAAGTAGTATATTATACCGTTCAGTCATCCTACCTTAGCTTTACCTTAGAAAATGAGAGCATGCATAGTCATTCATCCATAGCAGACATCTAAAGTCATCAGAATCATGTAATGTTGTCAGCAATTGTATATGCATTACAGTGCTCTAGTCGATACAATAGAGCACGACTATAGTAATATGTATGGTGCGCGAATATAAATATATCAACTAGAGTAATGACAAAATATTCATTATTTACAACATTAACGATTGCACCAGCCGAAATAAAATGAGTAAACTAAAATATAAACTAAAATATAAAGTTCTAAAATTCAAATAGATATTTCTATTATTAGTTATAAATATTTCTATTATTAGTTATAAATATTTCTATTATTAGAAATAAATATTTCTAAATTGCTAGAAGCAGATAACATTTACCGCCTCGATATCCGTTTGGAATCGCCATCGTTTCTGTTAGGAATGGTTGCATAACGGTAAACAGTAACTTCCCATTCCGCGGCTGAGCAGGTAATTAATTCGATGATCGGGCTGCCCATGAAACGTAACGTTCGACCGGTTGCGCGCATTTATCAGGGATCGCGATTATGTCGTTATTATTGGAAGCTCTAGGAGCCTCCCACCCAGGCGCGGTGCGGCGCGGCGCGGCGCGGCGCGGCCGCCGAAGTTTCTCTTAACGGTTTGTTTATATCGCATGCGCACTGTTTGCCGCAAGAAACAGCAGCCGCTCGGCCGCTCTTCCAGTCGTCGGGAAGCGTGCGGATCTTTTGCATCTGTTGCGACGCGTCCGTGGAAATTGTCGCGATCGGTCGAAAGGCGTGATCTCCAGCCGGCAGATTTATCGATTTCTCCCCCCCCCGGTCGACGTCCTATTCCCCGAGTGTGCGTGTCCGACCCAGTTCTTGGTTCTGTGATCACCGAACGTTAACCTTTTTGGCGCGAATGTGATGGATAACCTAAAAGATCGAACGTCGATAAGTTCGGCGCTGGCTCTATGCAAGTACACTGACCAATTCGAAACGCGCGCCTCGGATTCACTAATCAAATAGACGAGAAATTCTTTTCGGACGTATGGATACGTGGAACGCTTTCTTTATTAATTAATCGGATCGTTAGTAATTTTAGAATATTCCAAATATTGCAGTGCTTTTGTTTAGGATCGGTGATAAGATTTAGAAAGACTATTGTATTTAGTGTATTGGTACTGAAGAGTGCGGTCCTAGGTTAGAGTAGTAGATGTTCGAAGAGTCGTAGAATGTGGTTAAGAGTCGGTCTTGATTTGTGAGATAGTTGGTCAGAGAAATCGTGTTTCATTGTGTTCGTTAGAGATACTGATTGACTCGGATTGGCTCGTATGCCGAACCAGTGGATTCTCGAAGCTCTGTGAAAGAAAGAAGTTTCGTAGGAGGAAAGAGATTTGGTGAGAAGAAAGGATTACAAGGATCGTTGCGTGATCTGTGCTGTTCGACGCGTCGTTGGTAAGCGAGTTATATAATTTATTTCTTTTAAATGAACGTCTCGTGATATTTCTTTCGTTGATGTTCCGTTCGTCTTCACATTTCGATGAGGTGCTGGTTCGTTGAATATTCTTATATAAGAAAGTTTCGTAGATCGCAGTCGCTATATAGTACCACTAGTTGCCTTAAGAGGACGCCATTAGCGACTTAGGAATTCCAAATGTAACCTAAGCAGTACACTCGGGTCCATATAGAATTTTTATAAAATTGTATACGATCAATCGTATCGTCGCAAATAGAAGATGTGGAGAACTCGCATGAATAGTTACATATATTAAACAAACCAATGTCAGCTTTCTTTTTTTGTTTGTATTGAATGTTCTGTTGACACGGAATCCAGAGAATTCAACGCGCTGTAAACAGAGCCAGTACACAGAGAACCAAAAAAGACTGGTCCTTTAAATAAAAAACCCGATCGCATTCTAAATATTCGTTAAACTTTTCCTTGTGAAAATAGGTTAAGAAGTCTGTTCACCATATACACTTCTTTCTTTATTTCAAATTCTGATTTACTCAACATTAATTCTCCTTGTAAGAAATATTTCTACTTATTATTCATGTTGCAGTAGTAACTGATAAATTTTATATCTTGTTCAACTTTTGAGTAGAAATGCACATATCGTGGATCAATTAATTTCATCAAAATCTTATCTTCTTGTTTTCAATAAATGTAGCGGAAACATAAATTTGCAGTAGCACCTTTAATTCCGTTTTGCTCTCATTCTTTACCCACGCCGAAGGTTCTAAATACACGTCTCCTAAAATCCCAGAATATTTAGAAGTTTAGATGACACCGGAATCGCGCATCACACTGTCTATTTAATTAATTAAAATCCGTCGGAGTTTCGCGGAACAGTTTTTTTTTTTCCCCCGTTGTACCTTTTCCAGCTTATATTTAACGAGTCCCAGTGCCGGGGCGCTCGCGCGCGCTCCAGCACCGCCGGATCGTTCATTTTTCAGCGACACACGGAGCCATTTTATTTTTCATAGCTCCGGGTCATGCAGCCGGCGTGATTATCGTACCTCAGTGCGGGGTTGGCTAATTGAAATTCGGGTAATGGACGAATCGATGAACGTTACCGTTGCCTTCGGGCGAGAAGGCCGTTTTTGTCGACATCGTTACGCGGAATTTAATTTTCATGGCTCGCTAATTTCACCGCGATACTGTGTCGCGCGCGCCCGCCGTCGCCACCACCGCCATACGAACGCCATACTGTTTCCCTATAACGGCCGATGGGGGCCGATACGGTGCTCCGTTCCCCCTTAAATTACCGCGCCTCCGCGGCAACGACGGTTTCGCGAATATTCCGGGAAAATGATTAGATCTTAACGGTAATGACTTTTCATTGACAAGCGATTGGACGCAGCCGGCAGACGCGGCTAATTGATTCATTAGACCCAGCGAAGGTCTGTCCTAAGGGCCCCCGATATTGCCATGGTCTTGCTGGGTCTCGTTAACACCTTCGCCTCGCTGCTGCATTGTACAGCCTGGAATTTCAGATCCACGGCTAACGAAATTTATGCGATAAGCCGACAAGGGCGGACTATGAGATATCCTTTGTGAAGAGGGCGAATGCGATCCTACGCTGCTATTCTATAGCTACTTGATTATCCCAAGTTCTCCACGGTTCGAAACCTCCAACTAATCGAATCGCCATAGGTACTGTATTTTCATACGCCAGGAAAGATCGAACAAGTTTGTCGGCAAATGTATCTGCAATGTGGGATTAGACTTGCTTAGTATTACTGTCCGTAAACTGAACAAGCAGGCTTTGCATTTGTTTAACCCCTTTTTCAATTGATATAATTTCTTAGAGGGGACAGAACATTAACATTTAATTCCGTGCCTGAATTTACTCGTATACTTAAATATTAATAACAAGGGATTAGAATTTTATTCCAATTTTAAAGAAGAGAATAACATCCATACGTAATAATTTATTGCTAGTAATTTACATCGCGAGTCGGACTCATCAAAGTACGGTAAGGGGTTCAATCGATCAGTACTAGATCCGTCATTTGACGATTTATAATCTATCGTGACATTTTAAACCGTAGAAAGCAGAAACGATGGACAAATTGAACAAGTTGATTTGCAAAAAATGAAGAATATATTTATTATCACCTCGAGGTTACAATTTAACATAATTTCTCTAAACCTCGCTGAACTCATTCCAATATAACCTAAATATGACTGCTATTAATTTCTTCTAGAAAATTTGATTCTTCTGTTACGAAAATCCAGGAATGGACGATCCCGTTCTGTGAGCGAAATTATTAAGAATAAAGCAGTTCTAACGGTCGCGAAAGAAATGATAGTTCAAGGGGTCTCGGCAGGATAGAATTACGGTTCACCCCGATACATCAATGTTTTCGCAAGCATGGAAGTATGTGCTCCCGCGAGGTGCATGCAGCACAATAGCACATCGGGACGGCGAATTTCTCCGTCGGACGAACTTGTGTGTGTCCTTCATAAATCACTCGGCAGTTTCCACGCGAATCCGATAATTTAGTTTCGTCCAGCGGCGTGCTCGGTATTAACGACGGCTGTACGATTAATTTCCAGGACCGCGCGCTCATGCGATACCTGAAATTCGCGTACGCAAGCAACGATCGGAGTTTGGCGAGGGGCGGTGGGGCGGTCACGGAGTAGGTTTCGTAGGAACAACAACTCAGCGCGTTTAAGCGTCTTCCGGCCGCGGCGCCGTAATAAAGAGCTTCATAATTTAAAGTGACCTGTCCAGATACGGACTTATAAATTGTTTCGGCCGGCAGGGTGGTCAGCATTATCGCGTCATCGGAATTACGAATGCTGGGAACCGTACTCTCTCTCTCTCTCTCTCTCCCCTCCCCTCCCTCTCCGGTTTCTCGTTCCTTCTTGTGCGCGCTGCCCGCTGGCATTTTTATTGTTTTCGTAGTCATGGTATCATCCCTCAAGCGTGAATGGTATTCGAATGCGAGAACGACCGACGATCGTTCGAAGCGGGCTCGTTGCTCGTTCGTTTTAATGGAAGCTACGTGTATGCCGATAAAGGGAAACTACGAATTCGGCTAAAATCTAATGAAGTCTCGGCTGTATGTCCGGTCGGTGAGAATCGGTCCTACACTTTTCTGTAGGTGCCATTAAATATATCCATGAATTGGCACCTTCCAAACACGCCTGTATCAGAATGTAGTAGCCTGCTCTTTTCATACCGCTTAACATCAATCAGACGATGAATTTTTCTCTCCTCCTTTCGAAATTTAAGCTGTTCTTAAAAATACACTTTACGTCTGCTGAGTGTTTTTCCGATACTAATCATTTATTTTCAAATCGTGTTCTCCGGAATAACATTGATTTTCAGAGGGTATTTAAGACATTAGCGCCTTCCGGTAGAGGCTAATGCTACATAATAAATAAGTAAATACTTAAATAAGATGTACATAAAATTCATAAATTGGTTAATAGTAAGATAGAACAGATATTTAAGTAAAATAAATATAAACAAGTAAACTTCAAAATTCGGACTCCAGTTATCTAAATGGGAACTCTGGTTAATCCGACGAAAAACGCGATGGAGTGCATTAGGTGGGCCATTGTTGTACGAACTACACGGTTGTATGAAGGGCTTATCTCTCAATGTCCACGCGTAAGTGGAGTTCTACCGTTTAGGCATCGATAGGTACTACCCTGCAATACAAAACTCCCGTTTCGAAAATAGGAAAGCAAAATCGCGGACCGTCCGTCGATGACGAAGCATATCATTTGTCCGTATTTAGCACAGCGCAGACGAAAGTTTGCAAAAATCGACGGGAGATGTGGGTCAAGATAAATTCAAAGCATATTTGGACGCGGACCGTCGGTTGAGGGACGTTCGCGTATCCGTCACGCGTCGCGGCACATTCCGCGCGTCATTTTTAAAGGCCTCCCGAGACGTCGCGTTACGTATTCAAAAATTCATCCCGATCGCCCCTCGATCCGTCCCGTCAGAATTCAGGCGAATCGAGAGGATGATCGAGCCCCTTAAATATGTATCGATCGTTCCGTTTCCCTGAGAGTTTTCGGCAAGCGAGACACATCGGCGCGGCGACGTTCCGCGTCGCGGAGGTAGTAAGCGATAAATATTTCAGAGTTTTACGAGGCATCCCGAAGTTCTACGCGATTCACGTGGAAGAAGCCGTTTTTATCGGGGAGGAACACCTTGCCCGGGTTCGAGCCGCAGTATCTATGCATCAGCCGAATCGATGGAGATTCGACTCTATTTTATCCCCGCGCCGCCCGGTATCTTCTTTGTACCTCTTCAACTCTTTACATTGCTGATTTTTTCGCGAGTGCTCGCCGTTTGAAATTCCTCGGCTTACTTCTGATTGATCGCGCTTTTCTCCTCTCAGGGGGGAGAAACGTTGCTTTCAACCGTGAAAATTGGCTGTTGCTATTGCACCTGGAACATCTACTGTTTCGGATCTCGAATCTGCAAGACTTTCCGCAGACACAGTCTATCTTGCACGCGTCTCGTCGTAATATTCTACGCAGCAGTAGAGCTCGTAGAGGTATATTCTACCCCATCGAGTTTATTAAGGAACTTCGACAAGTGGTCGATTCGTCATTTCGAACGAAATCTGAAATAAAGAAAGCGAATTTATGAGGCGCGAGTACATGGCGCTGTATAGCACATACTATACAATATCCATCATCATTGTCGATATCTCTTGAAAGTATTCCTTCGTTCTACAGCCTCGCGGAGTTCCGGCTAGAAATAAGAAACTTTCCCATTTCGTTTGGTACGTCTTCCAAGAATGTTGAGAAACAACAGTCAAGCTTCTACGGTTTTAGTACAAAAATTTCAGCAATACTTTCAAAAATAATTAACGCTAATATATACACGATTGAACTGAATTTGACTAGGCATTTCTGTTTCTATTATTCGAGGGTCAGAGCTCGTTCATCAATTTTTTTTCTCGGAGCGAATGCAAACCAGATTCCTCTATTTTCACCTTGCACAGGCTTTTCCACCTTTCCCATCACCAGCTTCCGCGGCAGGTTGTAACAGAAGCCAGTTTCACAGAATAAAAAGTATCTCTGAAATAATAAAAGACCTCGATAAAAGCAATGTTAAAATGAGCACCATTGTTTCTCGGCGAAATGTTTCCGAGCATATTATTCTATCCGTCCACCGTACCACCACCTCCCCTCCCCTCCCCCCCTCCCCCCACCTCCCCCGTGCCCGCTCCTCCTCTTTATCTTGGATTTCATTTATAACCCGAATAAAAACCGAATACTCTAGCCACTCGCGACCGCGAAACAAGATTTATTCCATAATAGATTGGGATCCGCCGGTTCCAAGAAACTGAAGTTAATGCAGGTGATCCGTATTCCTCGAGCAAACCCTTCCCCGCCCGCCCCGCGAAAAATAAAGAAATCAAACCGGGAGCGGATGGAAAAGAAATGTCACTAAATCACGCGTATCTATCTAACGCGGCGAGAAGGGATTTCGCGGGTCGCAAGAAAGATTTCATAAAAAAAAAAGAAAGGGACCGGTGTTATCTGGCCGCGGATGACAAATCCTGCTGCTCGCTTTCCTCGCCGCGAGCGAGATGAAAATTTAAGGATCCATTCTTCTCCTCGCGACTCTTCGAATCAAAATAAATAGATTGCTCTTTGAATACGCGTCGGAAAACGACCGAACGACGGCTCTTCGTTTCGTTCACGTAATTATGCTTGGGATGGAAAGATTTTTTTCGCGAATTAAATAAATTGAAATAAATTAATTAAAATGCTTCGAGTAGGCGTGGCCTCTGGATCCAGAAACGGGAGCTAAATGGAACTTTTCATATGATTGGTTTCGATGTAAAAGTTATTTTTTTCTATTTCTTATATTTATACGTAAACAGAATATTTTTACTATTCTGGGAATGAGAAGAAGTTCTAGTATTCCATGTAATAACGATGGATCTTAGATCTATCGTATTAATAATCTATTAAAAATAAAACGAAATTAAATGGAAATGAATCTATCCTTTTCTCGGAGGTTCTCCAAATCGAGATAAACAGGTCGCTCGATCACTGCCTATCGAACACGAAGCAACTGGATGCCGTCCACTTGGTTCTCGTTAAAATGCGCGAAGTGGGCGTGGCTTCTGGCCCCGCAGGGCAGCGGCGGCTGTCCCAGAGCCCGAGCATCCGGTAGTTATCGGTCGAGTTATCGACCGAGAGCTCGAGCGGCGAATCCCTGGGAAAGGAAAATACTCGAAACAATCGTTTCGCATTATCGTTCGGCAGCGGGGAACTTCGATCATTTATTAATGCAAGGGCCCCTCGAATGGCGAACGCTCTCGGGGGAAAGAGGAGACTCGAGGCGAAGGAAAGCAAACTCGGAAAAGGAAACACCGCGAAGAAGTGGACAGCTGCTCGAGTAAAACTGTCGGCCGGGAAAGTATCAACGCAGTCACGTAACGCGTTGCAGCGGAAACCCGCGCTTCCGGAAGGGAGAATGGACCCTGCTGCTGCTGCTGCTGCTGCTGCTGCCGGAGGAAGAGGAGGTGGAGGCGGTGGCAGAGCCGGAGAAAAAATAAAGAAGATGGCGCCGGAGCGGAGGAAGGAACATCGACTACGCATTCCGTACGCAGCGCCGGCTCTCCTGTCGGCGCTGTAGTCGTTTCTTCTGAAAGTTTCATGAGGTTCGCGCCGATCAGGGGAAGCTTTTTATTCGCCGGGAACACTTTGCATTTTTACGACGGGGGGCAAGGTTGCCGTGTAGGGCCCTTCGCCCCCGGGACCTCTGAGGTCTCCGTGTGTGTTACAACAAGTTGAACGCGGCCGGTCTCCCGTGTCAATATCCCCCGATGCTATGCCCAGCGGACGTATTCGCGGAATTAAGCCCGGAACCTCTTCGACCCCGCGCACGGAATTCGACGAAATTTCTGCCCTGCGAGCAAGCGAAAGTTCACCGCCCTACAAATATTCATTGCGTTCTTCAGAGTCTCGTTGCCGGCCATCCCCCGGTTTTCTTCGACGTTGCTGAATTCGCTTCCGGGAGAGCTACATGTCGTTGTCGCAAATTACATTCGCGGTGCAATCAGTTCTCGACAGTAGAATTACCAGATCAGTCGAAATGATTACTTTTTGATTGTTCTTTTATAAATGTTTAATTGCTTCGAGAGGTATTTTTAGAGAATTTTCTTTATTCAATTCTTTTCATTCAATATATTATACTTTAAAATATTCATGCTTCCTTTTTGCGAGATTTTGATAGCTGTTGCAGCAGAGATAATTTGACAGAGTTGGTGACTTTATCTTCTGTTGGTTTCTTCTTTAATCTTATCTTGAAATAATCGCATTGGTTTTCGAATTCTGGGTAAAGCTGTCGAATGGTTTTTTTATTCTAGATATAATTACTTGTTGTAGCCTTGTTAATTTTTTCTACACATATGATGAACTTATTCAGGAAGACACGAACCAAGGTAAATCCACGGCACTCGACCGAATATCTTCAGACCAGCGTAAGAAATATAAATTTAGAAAATATCAGTTAAAATCGTATGAAAAATAAAAGGTACAGAACAGAGCGAAATCGTAGGCATAGTGCACGGTACAACTTGTTAACGGAGATATTTAAATGGAATTTCCGCGATCGTGCCCGAGGAATATTCGAAGTTCGTTCTTGCAGCAGATGCGGATTCACTTTCAATTCCGCGCGGCGGGGCCAAGTTTCGAAGATAACCAACTTCGCCGCAGTTTTTCTATTACCGATATCTATATTATGGATGGGGATAGTTGAATATTTAATAAAATCTTGAAATCCTCTCGCCGGCTCTTCTTTAATCTTTAATCTATTCGCCGACGGGCACCGGCGGCCGCGCCGCGGTTTCCCCAGTATTTCTGGAATTCTTCCAATCTCAACGGAATATTTTGCGCCTTCTCGCCGTTCCTAACTAACTTTATTTCTCGAGCTTAGCTCCTCGTCGACCTTGAGTATCCGGATCCTATTCTTATTCAGGGAATTCGTATTCCATGAGACCCGCCGGCTTTTTCTCCCGAACTCGTTCACGCCCTTCTTCCTCGTCTTCGTCCTCTTCGTCTTCTTCTTCTTCTTTTCAACCCCCGGCAGCCGCCCCGCACCCCCTCCCCCTCCACTCCTCGACGCAACCATCGCGTTCCTTTCGTCCATTTCGCGCGGTAGGACGGGAAACGACAAAACTTGCGATAAGTCGATCCGTCAGGTGCGACCCGAAAAGAAAGCTTTCAATAGAAACGTCTTCGGCTAAGAACGCAGATTCCCGTACCTCTCGGGGATCGACGAACTTTTCGCTGTGCGGAGACTGAAGCAATCCCCCTTCTTCGTCTAACTTTCGCCGAACTCGTTTCCTACCTTCCAGGAGCCGCGCGCAAACACAAACGAGATCCCAGGAAACCCGGGCTCTCTCTCTCTCTCTCTCTTTTCCTCTCTCTCTTTCTCTCTTTCTCTTTATTTCTCTCGCCGAGAATCCTCTGTTGCGGAGGCCGACCTTCTGAAATAAATGTTTGGACAGTCGCCTCAAACAAAACTTTCCGCCCGGCGCGATTTACAAGGGGACACCGAAAAATTAAAATGTTTTCCGATCGAGTACTTTTCCCAGCAAAACGCCAATTTCCCTCAGTCGATCGTCGACGAGTTCAAGTTGTATCTGTTCACAGAGCTGGGCGGGAAGCGATCCGATTAATGGTCAATGATTCTCATCCGTTAGTTATTACAATTGATCTATAATAATTTAAAATAATTTAGGGTAACTTAGAATCATTTAGAATAACTTAGAATCATTTAGAATTATTCAGAATTATTTAGAATTATTCAGAATTATTTAGAATTATTTGCACGAGTTAAATTTGTATAAATATTGTTACAATTGTCAATCGTTAAACCCAAATTACTATTTGTTCAACTCTATCTCTACATGTGTGATACATTATGAAATTGACGAAGGAGATTTCTAAAGATCCTCGATCATTTCTACAGTCCAATCTGTCCCTTGATGTCAAACCGAGGCAACGTTGGAAGATTAATATGATGGAACCACAAATAATTAACTCTGAAAGTCTCTTTTCTTGGAGGACGAAACCCGGAGGTAAAGCGAGATGTGAAAACCGCGTCGAATCTCTGCCATATTTTTAGACACGATATCATCCACGTTAACCAAATTGCAATCGCAACTTTTTGCTCAAGCCCGACCACATTTTCCTGAATTCAAATAAGCCCTACTTTCTATTCGAGTAATCGGATCGACTAATCTCATTCGCGTAATCCGTTATCCCGAAGATGATGGTCTACTTTTCCCAATTTGATATTAATATTTTTCAAGATTCTTTTTCTATGTTTTTATGTCGCGAATATTCTCTATTAGAATTGATCAAAATAATCGATCGATTGTAGAAAGAAAAATACGAGAATGTCCATGGATACGATAAACCTATTTCTCGCATTATAAAACTGGTTGGGTAGAGTCACATTTCGTTGGTGGTATTATAATTCGGGCGTCGATCATTTCATATTTCACGGAGAATAATGGAAACATCGTGCTCGGCGACAGAAACCAATATCCGCGCTCGCGACATCCTTCTGGGAGCGGGCTGATTTTTCGTTGAACGGAGATTCAAAGGAGTCTCTTCTATTTTGCCGGCACTCTCGGTTACCGGAAGTCTCGGCGGCGCACGTGGACTATCTCTCAGGCTAGGACGTGGCAAGCCTTTTCCGCGCATTTGACAATCCTGCACCGCAGACGGCGCGGCGCGGCGCGGAGCGGAGCGACGGGGCAGATGCGCGGTTCTCGGATGGCGGTGAGAAAGGGAGACGTTGCGTGCTAAATTCTTTCTTCTTTGGCCGACGCGGAGCTCTCCTTTTTCCTACCCGCGTTTTCCTCCCCCGTTTTCGTTCCCGTTTCCGTTCCCGTTTCCGTTCCCACCGGATGACGAGTTTTCGTGACGGAGCGGAGGCACTACGTGACGGTCCCGATACTCGTTCGTTCGCTCGTTCGTTGGCCGGTCGTTGCCTGCCATCCTTCTTGCTACCCCGCCGTCTTACAGTGGCCCACAAAAGTGTTCGCGCACCTTTTAAAGCTCAATAACTTTTTCTAAACTGGACTAAATGACTTTTATAAATATTAAAAACTATCTACTAGACGATGACTATGATTTTCTTTTTAATTTGGCTATTGCTTGGAATGCCAAAAATAGTAAGTTCATTTAACTTACCCATCCGAGTCTAGAACAAAAACTTAACACTTTAGCGACCCGGTCGTAAAAATTTACCTCAATGTCACATTTTCGTTTCTATCTTGATTTTATTCATTTTATTAATCGCGAAAGATATTTGATATTTAAAAAATTATATAACAGCATTGAAGCTAACGGTAGTACATTCTAACACATTTCTCTCAATAATAGATATTAAATTATTGGTTACCATGACAACCGATTTACAGGTTATCGTTCGCAGTCAAAAATCGATTTATAGTCTACCGATCGGTAAAGTGTTAAAAACCGTCTTTCGTAGATTTTAGTGTTTGTCTAGCAGACAGGTGCCTCTATCGTCTAAAACAAAGTTCAAATCGTTTAGTTCAGTTCGAAAAAAGTTATTGCGTTTTAAATGGTGTGCGAACACTTTTGCGGGCCACTGTATATATCGGGGAATACCACCGGAAACGCTGGCGAGAAAGAATGGCCTCTGTCAAGATCGTTCCTTCGACTACGTCGGAGTACGTGTTGCGCCTCAGGCAGACCGACAGCACCGGTAATTGAAAACGCGTAATAAGAAAGTCTGAGTTACTTCGGACATGGGCAAAATATTTTCTTATTTTTTTTGTATCGACTTGGAACATTTGCGATCAATTCCCTAGTAAAATTGTGAGTCGATTTGTGGCCGGCTTATTGTGGCGTGTGGAGTAAGTACATGCTACGCGAGAACAGTGTTCTAACAGGTTTTAGAGTGGCATGTACGAATATTATATAATATAGTATGATGTGGTGTAATATAATATGCTATGTTGTAATATAATATGCTATGATGTGATATAATATATTGGGTGGTTCGGAAAGTGATTTCGCCTTTTTTTTGGTGGAAATGAAACGTGATAAATCACTAAGCAAAAACTGTTGCAAAAAATCAAACAAAATTTTTAACAAACAAGGCTTACTATAACAGTTGTCCAAGTATATAATGATTACGCAGCTTAACCCTTTTAGTGCCAACCAAAAGAGTCGCGTGTATTCGAACGAAATGTACAAAACTCGTTTGATTGTAGTTTAATCAAGTTTCGACAAGAAATTGCAAGAATTTGAATGAAATTGTTATTTAGTGAAAATATTAAAAAAACAATATTTTTTCGAAAGTAGCCAACAACGATATATCGTTCTTTGGCACTAAAAGGGTTAAGTGTAAAGTTGGCTGTGAAAAAATTAGATCCTTTGTTGGAAAAAACGAAATTACTTTCCGAACAACCCAATAATATAATGTAATGTAATATAATATATTAGGATACAAGTTTATTTTACGATATGAAATCTCGCTTGCCTTTCTTGCACGGTTTATCGAATGGCACAGAAACCACCGTCCAAATTCCTGCGGCAGGGGATCAAACTATTCGCGAAGCACGAACGTCGAAGTATCTATAATTCCTACCCTCGGCATCGCTATCTGTACGAAACATGAAACAATGCGCTCGTCGAGCGTGTCACCGAAATTTGGAGCAATTACTTGGAGCAAAAACAGATTATCGGTGCTCTTTCGATTTTACCCGGGGAGTTGATCTGATTCTGGTCAGAACCGAGGATTCAGGATTTCCATTCTGACGGTGTTCGCAGGACTTTGAGAGAGAAGAAAAGGACCCGCGAGCAAGACAAAATCAAAACAAACGAGTCCTTTTGCGCAGTATACATACAATATAAATACCATATGTCCGCGTCACTCCCGCGACCCTGCCTCTCTTTGTCTCCGGCCGTCGGGCGCGAAATAAAAGTTGAAATAACTTTCGTTGCTCCGAAGCGTCCCGAGTTGCACAATACCGCGGAAGAAATACCGTTTTGCGGTGGAAATAAATCATGTGTCAGCTGGTAGTTTTAGAAACGTGTGTTTTAAACATAGCTAACAAAAGCGTCCAAGGAATCGGTGTATTTTATTCTACATATAAAATATATATAAAAATGCATGAAATGCCGTAGCATTCAAGACATAGCTTTTTCTGAACATGATTTGTTTCTTTCAAAAGGAAATTGTACTCGTCCGGTAGACAATCTTCGGTAGTCCTAATGTTGAGCATTAAGCTGACCATCCTTTTACAAACGTCATCGGCCGAGTAGTCCGGCCGGAGACAATTCGATTGCAGAGCAACAATTTCTTTTGTATCCGGAACGACTTGTGGGGCCGAGCCCGAGCAATGCGTGGAGCAAAGGCAGTTAAGATGTTATCGCATTTCGCAGCGGCTAACTCAAGGGAATATCTGTGGCCCTCCCGTATCCTTCCCCCCGTTCTACGTTTCTCTTCCATTTTCCCTTGGCCGCAGCCCCCCCCCCCCCCCCCCCCTGCCCGTGCCGGCAAAAGTCCGATTCTTATCGATCTTGGCCTCACCACTTCCAATCGCGATGGTGCTTCCGCCTTCCTTTCTACTCCGATTTCCGTTTCTTTCCATTGGTTCTTGAATCGCACTGAATCTTCCTAATGGACCGCTGTATCACGTATTAATGCCAGATGTTATTGGTTCCTCGGTCTGACCTGGTTTTCCATCGGCGGCGATCCCACATAGCGCTCTATCCCGCGGCTCTTTTTGTAAATAATGCAGCACGAACGATTTCTAATGCGGGCATAAATAATCTGGCTACAATATTCAAAAGTGTTCGGAGACGAAGAATGGACTTGTCTGTAAATGTGCTTCTTTGATCCTTGCTGTGCATTGTTGTTTCATGTTAGAAGCAATCCTTTTGAGTTTAGAACGTTTCATAGCTTTTGTAGGAATTTGATCATCGGGATAAATGCCGAAGCTGGGTCATATTTAATATAAAACAAAATTTCTATCTTTATATATCAGGAAACTCATTTTTTATGAGATTTATGTTCAAGTTTATTAGGTTCCGTGATTTCAATATCTTTATTTTTCTTAAAAAAAGAAACCACATTGTATTGGTGTAGCAAGTGAATGAAAAAATTATTTATTACTATTTATGAACAGAAAGTATTTATATTCCTAGAGATAACTACTTATTCTGTTTAGACGAAGATTAAATGTTCTCGAAATGTAAAGATGTATTTACGTCTATCCTCATTTCTCAAAAATTGTGATCTACGAATTTAGTTATTTGTTTTATTCAATGTAATATAATTCAATATATTAAATGTAATATAATTCAATATATTTAATGTACCATATTATTTGGTACACACTGTTAAAAATTTGATATGGATTGTATTATCTTGTCAGCCAATATGAATCTCTTGCGAGATGTCAGGTGCTAAATTAAAAAGAACTGCAACACAATATAGCTGAGAAATTAATCATAACGCAAAGGATTAAGGTAACTGAGAGCGTCGCAGTTTTACAAAAAAATTCTGTCCGATTGTATTTGGAAAAAAGATCATCGCATCCATTTGCATTAAAACATTTTGATAATGTTGATATCATTTACAAAGAAACCCGATATTTCTCGGCTGATCCACGAAAACACCGAATGCGTCGCGTTCGTTCCGCGTATCGGTGATCACCGTTCGCATATCAGGTTTTACCCGCGTTTACTAGGTGAGAAAGGCAAATCGATTCGCGTGTCGGCGGCAGGTAACGATTTCTCATCGGGCATCCGACTTTTATTCCTCGCTATCGACACATCGGAAGAGAGAGAGAGAGAGAGAGAGAGCTAATGCTCGATTACCATATAAACCGTGTCCGACACGCCGTAAAAACAGAGCGGAGGCGATGAAGCGTTGCTTTTACGAGCAGGTCACGGGAGGAACTCTTCTTTTCCTCGGATCTCGATGGAAGTTTTATCGCGGCCGATCCTGAGAACTCCCGCGGATTAATCTTTCACTCGACGCTATTGTTATGTCCTTGGAATCGCGGCGATCGCCGGGGGTGGAACGCGCCTTTTAATACAAAGTCGCCGCTTCTTCTACATCCGGGTCAGAGCGATCTACGGGTCATAGATCCGCGCTGATACGTATAGGGGAGAACGACCATGAATGGGGCATCACCAGTGTCTAAAAAGTGAGGACTCTTTTTATAATGAAACTGTACTAGTTTCTTAACTATATTACGCGTATTTAATTGAATGCGATTTGAAGCTGTTACTAGTTAATACGTAATTATTAGACTAAGGTACTCTATGCAAAATAAAAATTATCTGACTCATTTCGAAGACGTAGAAGCCTAGTGCAACGTTATTTCTCTCTTAAATAATTTTCAGATTTTTTAAATTATTTACATTTTTTTAATTATTTACATTTAAATTATTTACATACATGCATTGAATCCACAGTCTAGTAATTATGGCAGACAATTAATT
>NC_135773.1:2137532-2217747 GCF_028453695.1 Augochlora pura | reverse complement strand
CCGCGGTAGAGATATATTTTGGTTGACAAAAAGCGCAGCTATTGGAACGTACAGAGAGATGAAAACAGAGGGAATCGAAAACGTTTGTCGAATATTGTCGGAAGGCTTTATCAGGAATCCGGAAATCTGATTCGTGACGCAGTGAAAACAGAGGCCGAGGATTCAGAGGCGACCGGGCTCGATCGTTCGAATAGTGGTGGAAGTCAACACGTAGTGATTTGTTATCGTAGCGCCACGATGATGTTTGCGTAACAAATCCTTAGCCAGGTCTACGCCTCGTAGACTTCCCCTTTACACCTACAGCAGCCCGGAGGGCCGCGGGATTCAACCCCTTGCAAAAACACTACTGCTCCCCCGGCTGGAATCAGCTGTTTTTCCTACCCACGATGGATCGTTCGGCTGATCAACAACGATGCCACCTTTTGCTGCTGGTACAGCGGATGTAACGGTCCTGGCCGCGTTAAGAATTTATAGTAATTTCAGCCGAAATATTCTTGCACCGTTGCATCGCATTAGAAATGTACAAGTTTTAACCCCTTGCCGTACTTTGACGAGTCCCACTCGTGATGGAAATTGCTGGCAACAAATAATTAAATATGGATATTCTCTTCTCTAAAGTTAGTATAAAATTCTAATCTCTTGTTATTAATATTTAAGCATTCGAGTAAATTCAGGCACGGAATAAACATTAATATTCTGTCCCAATTGTGCCAATTGAAAAATCCCTAATCGCGGTGACTGTGAAGAAAATGGTACATCAAGGGATTAATAGATTAGTTAATACGGTTAGTTTTGATATCTACCTTGCAATAGCGTAACAAAATTATTCGGGACTTATTACGGCAGAAAAATAATGAAATAGTTATTTTTTACTAGTAGGGAAGGATGTAAGTGATTAAAGTGTCCTTTTATTTCTTTCACTGTTATTTGCTTTTCTTCATTTTGCTTCGAATTTAATTTTCTGCATTTCTTCTACTTCCTACTATTTTATTCTTTTTGTCACTAATTTTATTTTTACAGTATTTTTCCTGCATTAATTCTACATATTCACAAGAAAAATGTATTCAATATTTACTAGTTTGGAGGCCGTTGATCGTTGGAATTATAACCAACTTCAGAGAAGAAAATGTGAATAATAATACAAATTGCTATACTTGTAACTTAGGGGTCGCGAAAGGATATATAAATGTTAAAACTTAATTTTCGGTTATCGTTGAATATTTCCAAACATTACAAACGATTAATGTCTGCTTGATACGTGTACTCTATGTCTGCTCGATCTGCACATACGACGCGCACTTCACCCAATTTTCGCGAGATGACCCATTCCGAATAACACGCTTCGTAAGTTCCTCGTCAAAGTCGTTCCTCATCAGCGAGTTTCTCATCAGAGTTTCCTCATTCTTGAGTCATCTTTTTTTTTCTTGAACCAGATTACTTTTATTAGAATCCACCAGGAGAAGTTTGGTTACTATCGATCCGTTTTAAAATTGCCACATTCAAATTACTACTTTACGCTGAATAATTTTACAATCCCTGTTTGAACAATTTTATAACCTCTGAATAATTTTAGAATCTTTATTTAAATAAATTGTTCTAATAAAAAATTAAAAATTATTCGAATAAAGATTGAAGAATTATTCGAAACTATTTAGTCTGTATTTCGCAAACGACGCAGGAAATTTCTATTTGAAACGGTGTTCATGAATATTACGTTTACGAACGAAATACGCGAATAATTCTTTTTCGAAACAATCGAATAACTATTTTCGATAAATATTTATTCGAAGCAGTTCTAGCAACACCTAACACCGTGTTCCGATCTCTGAAGAGATCAATCTCGAGGTAGACCTAAGTTAAAGGTAAACTGTGGCACTACCTCTCCGGCAAGGAAGCCGGCATCTTTCTCAGCGGCAACCTATATTTCAAACGGCGATAAATCAGCTAAGATTCCGGAAATTTACGCGCGACCCGGATCCACCGCGACCATCGTTTCTAGGAATAGCGGCGTGGCTGGTCGGATGTTGCAGGGCAGAAAGGACCGCCGGTCGCGGAAAGAGGATCGTGGAACGGATCAAAGTGGATAGAGGAGAAGATAGTTTAAAGGTGAGGGAGACGTTCGCGATGGGGCTCGTCGCCGTAACGCTGCGTGTCCACTCGAAGGTATTACGTTCGAGAGCAGTGCTTGCCGCTGGATACGAAGCCGGCGCGCGTGTATGGCGGGGTTTACTCTCGAGTGGACTCAGGTGGGAGAGCTTTGCTAGGTGTCCACGTAAGAGCAACCCACGAGAATAGAATTTACTAATGGACGCGGCAAAGGGTTACTTTCCATATTATCCTCCGTAACAGTGCCAGCTTCTACTCTGGACAGTTCAATTCTTTGGAATTTATGCTAAGTGGATATGGGTCTGATAGCTATTTTTTGCGGACAGTGGAAGCAACTCTTTTATTTTCTACCGGGTGGGGGGTACTTAATCTGTTGAGAAGTAGACACAGGTAACTGAGAACGTTTTTAGAAATTGTTTGTTCTTTTTGTGTCGAGTGGTGTACTGTATATGGTATATATTAATTGCACTGCGGTTACCGGGTGTATTTAATCGTTCACTGAATTACACTAGTTTTAGTATTGTAATTAAATCAAATAAACTGCTTTTATGCCAACAATTGAAAGCCTAATAAAGTACTTAAAAAATGTGTTTTGAAAATTGCTAAATAAAGTTATAATAATATTTTTGTATTATTATATTGTATATATATATTGTATTAATAAAATGATACAATAGTACAGTTGTGAAAATATATTATTAGAAGGCTAATGAACTCTATCGAGATTACTGCTCACTGAAAATGATCAAGCATGTACATTTCGTACAGCAATTAGGACTTTTACACTTTCAGAAAATATTCGATCAAACTTTCAGATATAATTGTTGAAGGCACTGTTTAATAAAGAAACGTGATTAAAAAAAATGCTATTGAAAATACTAATTTTTTTTCTCATTTTCTAAAATATAGTGCACTGTTCAATAAATGCAGAATCAGTTAGGCAAATATTTCCTCGATTTCAAGTTCGACTGCGAAAAGTTCACTGTCAACCGAGTATCTTTCCGGGCGGTCTGAACGTGGAGACGCAGCATAACCGCACCGCAGCCGGCAGTATCGATTCTTCTCGGTCTACGAATTCTTCGTTGGGATTGAGCTGACCGTGGCGAGTGAATGAATCACTGTTTGCCCACTTTTTGGCACATTAGACCCGATGACCGAGTTTCGTTGGATCGCCACGGATTCATTAAGGTGTGTGCACTTTGGTGCCCGGCACACATTATTCCCCGTTTGCGGAGAATCGTCCGACGTGTTTGCCTAGACGAGCCTTTAAAGTCGACCAATCTCAAAACTACGTCGATCGTGCCGATTTTGTTCGACATTTGCATCAAACAGTTGGATCACTGGCGATCGAAATCTTTAGCTTTAAAATTCGGAACAATCAGTTCTGTGATTAGAAGACTGCGGATTTTTATGCAAAATAAAAATTGCCTGCACGAATGGCAAGAAATAGAAACGAAACCGAAAAATTTCCCTTCATTTAATAATCTTAGTCAATTAAAATAATATGTTGGTGCCTTAAAATTCTTTTAATCTTTCCACTATTCTAAATTGCATCTATTAAATTGTGCCATAAATGCAGAAAATATGAAGTCAAATACTGAAATATTAATTTACGAAAATAAATGAAAAATAAATATCTATTTCGAGAATAAACGATATTTTTATAGACATTCCCGATGATCTACCAAAAAACTATGTTCCACAATAGTTGGTCAGTATTAATTTCTCCACCATTTAGAATATACAAAACTTGCAGAGGAACGTTTTTTCATAAAATTGCGGTTCACCTCGTTTTTTTAAATTTACATGTCTCCGTCTCGATAATATTCTAGCTGGTATAGAAACGAATTCAATGACCTACTGAATCATAATCTAAAACCGCGTAACAAAGCTAAAATAATTTCGACCGCGGATCTGCTACGCCGGACCACTGTGGAACGGTAGGGTGTTTCGCGGAACAGTTTCGGTGCGACGAGGAGTCGAGCCTGTCGGGGATTCTTAATTTCGTAATTTCTCTTCGGGCGTCGGCTGTTCGAACGAACGCGTTGTTTCACGACTCAATTTCAACGGCTGTGTACCCGTAATTATGTGATCACGTTTAAACAGCGCGCGCGCGGGTCCGGCATCGGCGAATTTACTTTGCCGAGTAGATTGCAGTTTAATATCACCGGCCCGTAACTACTAATTATGCACTAATTTCGAGTTAGATAATAATCTGCTGCTAGATAATGCTCGCGAGTGGCCAGCGTCAGCTGCTTCCATCGGCAGCGGTATTTATAATCGACGCAGGAGCTGGAAAGTTTCGAACTTCGACCAAATTCTTTCATTCTTTCTTTCGTTCCTTGGATTTCCGCGGAAACGGAAATCGCTTTGAATTCAGTTCGAGTGGATTAATATTTTAGCGAACGAGAATCGGTAGTTTCGCGAACTAATTTCCGCCTACGAGCTACGTTTTCGTTCGTTGAAATATAGAATCACGCTGATTTATGTAAACTACATTCATTTTATCCGTTGAAAGAAATGTAAATTCTTCGACGACGATTTCATCAGACACCCCTTTTTATTTTATCCCTTGCGCTTTGAGCTTAAAGCAATTATGTCAATTGCTGTGTTAGTTAGTTAGCGACCTCTGGTGTTTTCAAGAAATTATGTGGACCTTTTTACTCATATTGCATTTCTTAAAATATCTCAATCATTTGTTGATGTCTTGCGTATAAATACGATTTTATCGGAATTAATTGTGCTTTAATTATTGTGATCAGTTCTAGATAAATAACATAATTTATTACACATATATGTTCTAGTGTTTGCAATAATATTCTAAAAAGGAAAGAGTAATCACATTTCACAGGTTAGGTGTAACGCATGGTCTTCGATTTGGTTGTGAAAACTATAGATAAATAAACAATATTTTGAAATACTAGTAAAATTCTCGCAAGGATACAGTAACCAAGGGTAGCACTGTAATTGACGTACTTATCCTACCTCCACTTCAAACAACTTTCTTCGTTGTCTGCTCGCTCGTACAACAACTGTTGCATCGGATCCAATTGAAACTTTGAACAATATCACCGGAGCTCCGCCATTTCCTTTGCATTTTTCCGCGTATCATATTCGATCACCCGACCGCTTTTTCGAGCGTTCGTCGTTCAGACGTTCGCCGGAAGGGGAGAATGATGAAGCGGTGACAATAATCGATGTTCGCGCTGTAAATACGCGTTAGAGCGCGGCAAGGATATGCGGCGTTATCATAATGCCATCGTTCCCGGACCATTATGGTCGACCCGTGTGCGCCGAGCGAAAAAAAAAGCTTCCGTTCACCTGTACAATGCAGTGTCTACACGACACGTTATTGCCGCGAAAGCAGCTCGTAACGGGCGCGACATCGCGAGCAGTCGTAACGAGTCGGGTAACATGAAATTTATCGCGCGAAAAGCTTTAAAAATTACCTCTCGTTTTGACGTTCAGCACCTGTTGGTCCGGGAACTGTTTTGAATTCCTGTCTTGTACCGGATTTCTGTCGAACCACTCGCTCCTCCGTCTCGGAGTCCGCTGTTTTACGAGCACGAGGAAATCCTTTCGATTTATATCCTCTACCTCGTCGATATCACAGCCGTGGTACTCGTGTTTTTACCTGATTTAATTGCGACGTTATCCGAGCATCGAATTTCGAGATTCCTTCCATCTCGGACCAGGTAACGAACTTCCCGCCGAGCGCTATAGAATCAAATGGGACGAGGAGATAAGCAACCGAGCAAAAATAAAACGAAGTCGGTGCGCGCTCGTTTTCGCGACACGGTGACTTTCTTCTGGTATGTTAATTCAAAATTCTTGACACTGACGTGATTATGGTTGATGAAATCGTGCTGGCGCATCGCATTGTATTGTGCTTCATTTTTCCACCAGCCCAAGTTTGAGCGACGCGATGCAGGTAGACGCGTCACGCTGCTATGCGGGACTTCCGACGCATGTCTCATCCATCCCCGTCCTTGCGTAACTTATTTCCCTGTGAACACTGGTCACACCGGCAATCGAACCCGCCATCGAGTCTTATCGCTCGCTGGTCGGAACGACCCTGCATTCGACGTCCGAGGGTTAATCAAGATATGACATAGCAGTTCGTGCGTTCGCGAAGCGGAGGCGAGAGAGAGAGAGAGGACCAGTCACGATTCCGGACGGCGAGCGGGCATAATCTATTCAATGTCGATAGATTTGATCGATTTGGCAGCAACGAGACGTTACTTCCGACGTAGTAGCCCGGCGAGCCTGAGATCAAAAGCTATCGGGCATTCGGAAGGGATAAAGCGTCGCGTCAGCGGCCGGGGCGGGGGGGGGGGGGACTGGTCCGGGTTACAGGAGGGAGGAGGTGGAGGAGAGAAGCTGCGTTAATTAAAGTGTCTGATTACCGGCCTCTCCACTCACGGCCAGGAGCCGAATCACCACCATTCCCAGCCTCCGTATCCGTTGATGAATTAAATCACCGGTTTATAAATGTCACCTCGGCATTCTGGCGCGCGACAATGGAAACGCCGATACAGCTCCGGGGAAAAACGCGGAGGGTGTGCACGCGGGCGGTCGAGAGGGGGCCGGCCAGGTGAGAATTCAGAAGCTCGGAAGTTTTTAATTAACACACGCGCCGGAACGCCGCGCGGCAAGTGCAGAGCCCTAGACCGCCGCGTCACTTCGAACGCCGCGAGTAAATTATGAACAAGGAAGTGCCGGCGAACGCGAGTGCTTTTCTAATTTTCTAGGCACGGTCGATCCTCTAACCGGGATCTCTTTAATCCGGACCTCTTCAACTCGAAAACCGCTATAAGGCGATTACTTCGTTGATTTCGTTAAAATCCTCTATGAATTCAAATGAAACTTCAACTGGAATTATTTCCCACATTCCAATACATATGCCAAGGATAATTTCAAATAAAATAAAAGACATTAGAGTATAGCTTTTATACATTTTACAAAATTTATATATAAACTTTATATGTTTTACAAAAAATATTGCCAGCTCGATAATAACTCCACTATGCATTAAACTAATAATGTATTAATTTCAGTGGAATGTCATTTCGATCTACTCGTTGTATGCGAGAGCACATTTTACAGGGCAATTGGACGCGTCTGCGCACCGCTTTCCAGGATCAGTCTGACGATGCCCGGACCTTTGTTTGGTATAGCATTTGCCAGAATATATTCTATCAAACTCGTCGGTGTGCCGAAATCGGAGAGCTTTTGTACGTTAGAATAGAAGCCAATTATTTTAGTCGATCGTAAAACTCTCACCGGTTTGATTTTACGAGAGGAGCGCGGCGCGGCGCGGCGCGGCGTTGTCGTCAATTTTACTAGCAAACCGACAGACAATTCGTTGGACGGCGGCGCTATTGCGCTCGCTCGCTCGCTCGCGCGCGCGCGCACGTGTATCCGCGATTTCCGACAAATGCAAACTCTCGCTCTTGTCACGCTCAGCTGGCCTCGCGGAACCCGCAATTCAGAGTCCTTGTTTTGCGCCACGCGGAAACGTGGTAAACCGGAAGGATTGGATTCTGCGTATTTCCGACCGGCCGCAATAGCTTTCGACTTTTATTAATCGTGTCTGTCCAGCCATTTTTTATATATATATATGCTGAAAAAATGGCAATGTATATATATATACGTACATACATATACATATATACATTTATCTCGCGGAAAGGAGATTGAAAACTAACTGCTCGAACCCGATAGCAGTTTTTCCCCGAAATCCAGCCAATTTCGCTCGTTCAAAGGAGAAAATTGAGCGATCGGGAAATATGCACAATTCCCGTGGCTCGATTCGTTTCTGAGCAAGAAATATGAAAAAAAAACACAGAAAATGCTTAATCGAACGGATTCCGGGAGTCGTTTAACGAGATTCGTAATTTAACATTCTGCGACGGTGATTCTCCGGGACGGTTCAATAAATCGCGACGAAATTTTCTTTTTTCAAGCAGTGAGTTAATTAGAAATTTTGTAACGACGGACAGAAGTGAATTTGTCAAATATGAAACAACGATGAGTGATCAGATAATTATGGAACGAAGTAGGATCTATGTAGTTTCGCAATTAGTGCAGATTCTTTTATATTTATCCGCGATCTAGTTTCAAATATTGTTTGAAAATTCCCCCCACTGCAGAACCCAGACTTTTCTTTGTCAAGTTGACGATTAACAAATTTTTTCAATAAATATTTCTTCCATACTGGAAATGATAGTGAATGTATTTCAAGGGCATTCGCAAAATTGATCATACATTTCTATTGTATCTTTATAAACTAACGCTTCTAGAAATTTGAGACGCTTATATCCTTTCATTAATGCACTTTTATAACATAGATTAACGAGCATTCTTTATTCATTTAAATTTGATAACAAATAGAATAAGTTTAGTCCGAACCTTTCCGGATATCGTGTACGTTTCGCATGATTCCCGATTGTTTTTCTGTTCACCGAAAGAGCGTTCGATCGTGACCAGTGCGACCAGCCCGAACAAGATCTTTTTTTCGTTTAATTAAACACGGATCGGCGGGTATCGCATCGATCACTCTTAGACCGACGATATCAGCTGTCCTTATCAGCGGGGTCGCGACAGAGGGATAAAGGATTCGCAACAAAGGGGCCGGGACAAGTGGCGCCGGTGAGTAACGCCGTGGGTGGTGGAAGGTCGATGTTATCGAAAGGTATCGATGCAGAGTGCCGTAAAGCCGTGCCATGTCGAGTCGTTCCGGACCCCCCGGGGCTTCCCGGGTGTTTCCCCGTGTCGTGTAGTGTGTTTCCTGCGCGGTCTACGGGAATGCGGCCGCCATCAAGCCACCGGGTTCTCCAGTCCTCCACCCGTTTCTGTCGGCGAACGAGCTGTTTAGGGACCGGTCTCGCGTGCGAATTGCACTTCCACGCAGCCACGCCGGCAAGATGCTTCGCGTCTACGGTCCAACTTCCCCGTAGGGTCCGGGAATTTTCGAAGTTCCCGGGGAAGGTCGCGGGAACTACCGTAATTTCTCGTGTCACCGACGCGCCGGCGAACTTTACGTTTCCTGCTTTCGAGCCGACAAATTGCAGAAATATTTATCAGCCCTAACCTAAACGAAAGAATTTACTCACCGTTACTATTTACTTCTGTTCATTTCGAATTACTATTAATAACAATTCTATTTATTTCTAATTACTATTTCTAGCAATTCTATTAGGTTGGTGGTACTACATTTTTTATCACAAAATAATGGAAATAAAAGAGTGCAAAAATTTTTATATTCAAATTTTAATATTTTATTATTATTCGCTAAATGTAAAGTTAACTATGTCCGACAACAAGTTTTCTATGTATAATCATGCAATGTCTTGCAAGAAAAATGTGCAATGCCCGTTATATTTGATTTTTATATACACAATATAATTTAGTGAGTATCTGGCAGACTCTCACTAAGTAAGTTGAAAATGATACATAAAATATATTACTTCTAGAATTTTTCTTACGTTTTAAATTTCTTCTATTAATCTCTAAAATAAATGCATAAAATCCGCAGTTTACCGACGACCGTTTAGATGCCTAAATCTTGCAAATCAGATGCGCCTCGTCGACGCAAATAACAGAGTAAGCTAGTAGATATCCGAGCGAATCGAAGCCAAGCGATCGCCAGAATCGTCCACCGATTTGCCACTCGATCGGATCCGATTTTCTATCTATCCTTTAAGCAAAGTGACCAGCGAACTCGATTCCGCGGGAATCGCAGCGATTAGCATTTTGATGTATCCGCGTAACCGGCGATGGTGATCGGTCATTAATTTCAAGCGAAACGCAACACGGGTGGTAATATCTCATGGGAAATCTTTAGGTGAAACTTTCCGTTTAATCAATGCCACGATCAGCTTCCGAAGCGTAGTGCATTCGATGCTCTCCGCGCCGTAGCACACATTTATGGGGAACTTAATAGGCGACGTTTAAAGCAGAAAAATTAATGAATGCGCTACTTACGTTCTTCCGCCGGTGAAAATTTAATCCCGGGTAGTGCATGATCCGCGCGTTTTAATTACGCCGTAACAGAGAAAGATATACTCGAGCTATTCATTTGTTCTTTCAACGTTCGCGCTAAAGTCTCGCCGAATTCATCGGTCAGAGGAATCTTGCGCCGGTGAAAGGATGTTCCCGCCTTGGCGTTACACCCGGTATAATTAATCATCGGGGCGGCGGGGAGGGTCGGTGGTGAAGGTGTTGCGATTAGTTGCACGTTACGTTAACGCTGCAGCAACATTAACGCTGGAACGTTCTCTCGACACTGTCGCATTTCTCGTCGCTGCAGTGACAATTACAGACGTTTGCCGAAAGCAACTCGATCTTCGCAAATTCGAAACTTTTGGGTCAGTTCAATTTAAAACAGTTTAAAATTTTGCACAGAAGTGTTGCAGATTATCGACCGTGTTTATTTAACTCACGTAGCTTGCAATAAATATTCTATAGTTTTTATACCATTTGCAAAATTACCAAGGTGTTCTGTTATAAGTAGACCACGGATTTGAAACATTTATGGAAGTGATGGGTAAGAGAAATGCAGAACTTTTGACCTCTTGCACTATTATAACGAGTCAGACTCGTGATACAGATTCCATGCAAGATCTACTAAATTAATAAATCATCAATTTCTTTTACATCGAAATAAGAATAAATTCTTCCGTTATGAAAGCTTAGAAACAAAAGTATATAAAGACAATAAGAGGAAGAAAAATGGTTATGTTCTTTTATTAAAAATATTAAGGATAAATAAGTGCTGATCACCGCAGCGTGAAAGGAATCGTAGTGCAAGGGGTCAATACACCATATGAATTCACCTATATTTCAAAATTGTCTTCAATTAATTAATACTGTCAGGAAAAAGAATACACTTTTATTTAATTTCTGTTTCATACAATTGATATATTATAGATGTATTTTGCATAAAAATTTGCGGTCTAGTTACATAGCGTACGAAATCTATTGTCTAACATAATAATGATCGACAGAAACTATGTAGTAGATAAGAGCGTCGACACCTTACGATCGCCAGTAAACAATTCGTAGGAAAAGAAGCACATAAGTGACCGCAGGAATTCGATCTGCTGTCGTTCGGCAGACAGCTGCGGAGAAATCGCGAGCGGAGGACCTCGACCAAGTAATTACCGATTCGATATCCCCGGTAATAATGCGTTCAGGGTTCTCCTGGAAGATCTTTTATCGTTCATCTCTGTCGAGCATGCCGTTCGTGCGAACGCGACGGCAGACATTCGTGAGACTAATTTGATCCGTGGGTTGCGTGCCGCGCATCGAAGACCCATCGCTGCTGGCGTGTGTACGAATGCACAATCCTGTTTACGCGACGCGGCTGGCGGTAGGTGTAGGCGAGCAGCAACAGCGGCGGCGGCGACGGCGGCGGTAGCAGCAGCGCGTGAGTACATGTTTTGCCTTGTTGTGGCCTCGACGCGGGTTAGGTTTGGGGCGGTTTGGAACGGTGCGGTGCGGTAGAATGGAAATCCGCGAGGCCGACGTCGAACCCCATCAGACGTCTGCGTGGCTGGGGTGTCTGAAGCAGCCCTCCACGCCCCCGCCCCTCGCTCCTTCGCCCGGCCCGACTGCCTACCACCTTCTCCTGTCACACCTCATTATGCCACTGCTTCGTTAGTACTGGCCGACGCCGGGATCATCGTGGGACAAAGAACGCGCGATCGACGCCGAGTAATTTGTCGGCTGAGCCTCGAAAGATTCGGCGGTTCGCTGAACAAAGCTTCGTTCTGCTTGTCAAGTTCACGCGATTTCCACGCGCCGCGCCGCGGGGGGAAAAACTCCCCGGGATACTTCGATGCCGACGGTAATGCGAAACTAACAATGCTGTCTGCCGACGCGTCTCCTGCGACCCGCGACGAATATGAAAAATGGATGAACGAACGACTGAGTAACGCGTGCTGCTTCCCGCGACCGCGGGACGCGTCTACGCGACACGCCTGTCACGATTGTTTCAAATTTCCAATTGCTTTAGCGGTTCGCTGTTCGTTGGCCATCATTTGCTGTTTGACGTAACTTCGCATAATTCGATTAGATAATAGCTCGGTTTATAACGAATCCAGTGGAAAATAAAATTAAATAATCAAGATAACGTAGCCTGTGCTAAATACATAGAAATTCTTTTATTCTTTTATTTCGTTTATTTTTGAATTTATTTTCTTCCATGTTTATCGAATTTTTGTATTCGAAGATGAATTCCAAGTCTTCAACGATTCAGAAAAGAAAGAAAATTTTATTCATCTTAGTGTTAGAAGTATACTGACACAAGTCAAAACTAATTTTAAAGAACATCACGAGGACACCTAAGAAAGGCTACCAAATTGCCAGTGTTTTGAACGGGTGCCAAAATTGCGAATTTTCATTCGAATTTAGCGAGGCGTGCAAGGGTTTAATAAATCGAATTCGGCCGGCGAGCAGCAACATATCCCGCGTTCTTTTGTCCCGGGGAACGAGAAAGTCCGGTAAATTCCGATTTGCAGAAATGGCAAATGTACGCATGCAGGTGCAATCGCCGCGAAAGGAGAATCACAGAGAGATAAGCCGGCGGTCCGCGCTCATAAACCAGAAACTTGCGCAATCACAAGTTGGCAGAAGTCTACCGGGAACGGGAGCGGCTGGAACTCATAAAACTACTGTAATTGTAAAACACGAAAGGGCGGGGCGTAGTCCAAAAGCGTTGGGTGGCCGGCTAGGTGTTCCGAGCGGGGCCCAAAACGTGATTTACTTCACTTGTTGAAATCGTTATGCGCGCCGGTTACACCTAGAATGCGTCCAATTTCCGTGGGAATTAAGAGCGTTCCTCTATTTTTCTGGCTCCCGTCTGGGCCACCGTGTCTTGCCACGATATTTCATGGATTTAATCTGAAAAATCCTCGCTGTTGAAACAGTGGACGGGCAGCGGCGTCGGCAAGCATGTTGACAAAACGGAATCACAGTTTTCAAGTTTCTCCGAATTACGCGAATCTTTCCGAGGTGTTAGACCTCGACTAGTTCACTAGAGAACAAAAATATATTTCAATAGAATTTGGTTGAAATGATAAAAAAATGACAAATTACGTTTTTACAACCTTTTTATGCAAGCCTGCAACAAATATTAAAGAAGAGCGCTTTGTACTTAGGACTGGACGTTATATACACAAGCTGAAAATTTCATTGTGTTGTTAACATTTTGCATAAATAGCAGGTTATCTCACGAATATCAACCTTAACGAGTAATTTACGTAAATCGATCTCGATTAAATTTTCAGCACGTACTGAGATAATAATTCATTGTTTATTCATATTTATAAAGAGCATTTTTAAAATGCTTGTTACAAGCTCGGATAAAAGTGTTAAAAAAAAAAAAAGCAGTTTTATAATTTTTGTACCGTTCCAATCAATTGCGATCTAAAGAAATTTTGTGTATTCGCTTCTCAACAAACTCTTTGGTCTAACATCTTGAAAAACTTCGAATCATTCGCTCAATTTGAAAAAAGCTATCTCGTACGGAATGGTATTAACGCGCGTTCCAACGCGAGCGCGTGTTCTCTACGTGAAACCGAGAGCGATTTTCTTTTAAAAAAACCAATGGGATCGAACGCAATTTTTCGGAATTTTTATGGACACGTGAAAAAGCGATCGCTATTTTTTTTACGAGCGATCAGAGTTGCCGAAGTCAAAATTGGAATCCGGATGGAAGTTTTAAGATACGAGTAGTAAAAATGTTGAAGTTAGGAGGCGAAATGATTTTTCCGTTTTCTACCTGCGGTTTCGTCGCAAAAATCGACGGGAGGCGTTCGCGTAAGTTACACGATTGTCCTTTGAAATTCGACTCGTTTACATCGGGCCGAAAGATACTCAAAGCACGATTTCCTTTTATCGGAAGTCGATATGCCTTTCCGGTCAGGGAAAAAGCTACTTGGTACGATCTCGGGGATCTACTTTTCCTCGGCAAAATCTAGTCGGTGGATAAGAAGACGTGGCCACCGGAACGACCTTTGGTCCACTGTCTATATCCCACGGTTACTATTGTTATTTAACGTCCCGTGTCCTCCCGGTCTCCGCTCGACCGCTTCCGTGCTCGTGTAAAAGGTGTGTCGTAGCATTTGCGAATTTTCCAATTGCGAATTCTCGGCAAGGAATCGGCCACGATTTTCCGGGCCATTTCGAAGGTAGGGTAGATACACCGGTTGTGTCCACGTTAAGGATTTCGGGAAATTTCAACGGGAAGATTCTTAAAGTCCTGCATCGCCTAAGGAACGTACAAGCTTTATACATATAACAATGCGATTCAAGAGTTGTTACGGCACTAAAATAATAGAATACACGCGACTAGAAAATCATCTTTCTTACATACAGAATAGTGTTTCGAACACTAGTTGTATGGTATAGATTGAAACGCGCGTTTATATAATTAAATTGCGGATGTTTATTCGAAATAAAAATTCTTTAAGTTAATTATAAGAAAAACTTGAATCTGATAAAAATTTCTTTTCTCTTTCTGTCGTTCTAATAAATTGCACACGTTAGAAAAATATTCTTTAAATAGTCTAGTCATTTTATTCCGAGCATAAAATCTGCAGTTTAATTATAAGACAACATGGCTCTATGGTTACGTTAATAACATAACCTCGTGTTTAAAGTTACCTTCGAATCTGGATAAAAAAGCATAATGCGTTTTCAGACGAACGTCCTAAACCATCTTGTTTGAAACGTAATAATTTACCGAGCGGACGGTTATCAGTTATCATGGTGTATCCGGAATCTCATTTCCATCGATAAATTAACTATAACTCGGGCTAAATTAGCCGGGAGGTTTAAACCGTTATGGGCGATCAGAATCGACCGTTCGCGGGAACTAAACTCAATAGCGCGCCATCACTATCGGCGCCGGGATTAGTCTTCACTAGATCAATTTCTGGCTGTGGACGATCCACTGATACCGCTGTTCGCTACAAACGGTTTAAATATAGCCGAATTTTGCTAACGCGTTATAATTAATCGCGCCGTAGGGTCGATAACGAGATTTCGGCCAGTGAACAACTGTGACGATGACACGCGGCCTATTTCCACCGATCGATTTATCTTAAAATCTCGTTAACCATTACAATTTCGGATCAACACAGATTTAGACCTACATAACTAAAATTTAAAACTTCTTACGATGTATAAAAAATATTATTCCATTTAAAAAAGGTGGTCGACCTTAGAAGTTCATTTTTAATTATTTAAATTTCATCAATTTTAAAGTGTCTATATTGTTAACAAATCGACTATAAAAGAGACACTTGCTGCAATATCATCTTGAATAATAAATAACTAAAAGTTCATTTTCATCGATTCGTTTAGCCGAATATTTACAATTTAATGAAAAATGGTTGACACTTCATTTCGACCGCCAATCAAATTTTACAATTGCCAATCGTCAATTGACAATTTCACCAATTTCGACAAATCCTTCGAGACCCGTCCATGTGTCGCAACACATGCAAATTTGGCCAAAATCTGAAACAGTACTCGGATGGGTGTCCGATTCCGCGCGGAATGACCCACATAAACCAAGCCCGCACGTACGAGCACGCCCTCCCAATTCCGCAATACCAAATGAAATTTGAAGGACGATCCGAAATGACCATTTTACGTTTTCTCTAAAACGCTTTCCGTTCTCCCCGTAGCGCGGCGAGAACGCGGGAAACGCACCGTTTATCCGGTAATTTCCTACGCGAAATCCATTTTCTTGATTCGACTTTGATAGCGCGATTGCTTTGAGCCCGGGGATCATTGAAATTTGAACAGCTTCCAGTTGCTGGCGACGTTGCGTTGCAACCGTTGCCTTTAATCTGAACGGGATCGCAACGAATTCGCCGGGCGCGGCGCATAAATAGTTATCAGGGTATTTCCTTTCCGTCCGCGGGCACGGCCATCCGTCGATATTTCCAGCGAATTTCTGCACAGAGGCGCTGTCCCCCTTCTCTCTCTCTCTCTCTCTCCCCCCCTCTCTCGCCCCGGTTCCAGGCGAAGCTCGTTTTCGAAAATCATGGTCAGAAGCGTGAAAGCGGTCGCTGGCCGGTGGAAATTTCACATAAACGCTTCCGCGGACGGAAATCCTGTTCAGACGTTCGTCGGATATCAACGAGCGGGCGGGCGGTACCCGGCGCGTTCCGTGCTCGCTGAAACGCCGCATAAAGGACATTCACTCGAAACTGAAGGGGGGGGGGGGCAAAGTGACCGGCCGCGCGCTAAAGGCGCACACGGGCGCGCGTACACTATTTTGTCAGGTTATGAAAGGTCCGCGGCGAGAGAGGCGCACGATGATTAAGAAGAATTTAAAACGCACTTCTGCCGGTCGAGTGCGCATCCGACGAAAAAGAGAGACCGTTCCGCGGAAGCATTCAGGGAGAAAACTCCCGCGTAACGCCGTTCCAACGGAATTTACACATAAGGCGACGGTGTTTCACGAATTTAATGGTCAGGCGGCTTAATTGGGAGCCCGAAACGCGGCCGTGTCCCCTCCTCGCTCCCTCGCCTCGCCCCCCCCCCCTCCCTTCCATCTCGTCGTCGCCGTGTCTCGTTTCATCAAGGAATAATTCGAAAGCACTCCCGTTCCCGCTTTCCGGCCTCGCGTCGCGACGATTATCTTGCTGTACAGTTTCTTTTTTTTTCCTACTTACACAAGACTATCCAACGGCGGCGAGAAAATTACACGCGAACTTCGTGGCCCCGGACTCTCTGATAATCCTCCGTTTCGCGGCGCGCTCTGCCTGCGAAGTCGTTTGTTAACTCGCTTAAATCCCCGGGATCGCTTTGTTAACTTCTACGAAGCTGCGCCAGCGATCTCGAATTTACTTTTACTGCGAAGAATTCGTAATGACCGAATTGAAAGATTTTTCGAAAATCGATCTTTAATAGTTAACTCTTTGCGCTCGACGCTACTTTAAAACTTGAAGTCTAAACTTACTTTGGACGACCTGCAGTATCTTTATTTTCTTTAAATCATTGGTGCAATTTATGCATGCGAAATTGAGTGCGTATAACAGTCACGCATTGAACAGTTCTTTAACACTTTGAATGCCACGCCAATTTTACCGGGATTGTCCGTGGCGCCACGATGAAATTTCGAATGGTGCATCAGAGTCATCACTCGAGTGCAAAGGGTTAAGGTTACGACGACTTTGAATCCAGGATTGATTCGTAACTGAAGAAGTCGAAGTCGTTTCAAAGTGAAATATCCGACAATCGATTAAAAAGGTCAGACTTCAAAATCGAATATCTACGAAATGATTAAAAAGAATCAAATATCCAAGAAACAATAAAAAAAAATGATAAATCGCTTCAAAATCGTTCATTTCTGCCAGTAAGTTAAATTTTCAAACGCGATCACACAGATCTCTGCTTACCGGAAAGTTTGCAAATCGATTTAATTTCGTTACACGAGGCGGACCACGGCCGTGTTAAATTTTCAAAATTTATCGAGCGCAAGGGATCCTCGTGATCGTTTGCAGCCGCGTTAAGCTCGTTTGCCGGCGATGGTCGTTCAATTCTTGGGAAAGAATTTCGGGCCGCGGGAATTGCACTCCGAAGGCTCCGCCGCGCGATTCCGACCTGTTTACGGCTTCTTTTATAGTTTCCGCGGGCCCTGGGTATCGTCGTGCGTTCACCGCGAGGCGCGAACCGGGGTTTGCGAGAGCGCTGAAAAATTTACAGATTTACGAACCCGCCATTGCGCGCAAGAAATTTGCCGGTGAATTTCCGCGGTTGTTGGTTGAGTTTCTGCGGACAAAAGGGGAGCCGCGGCGCGGAATTTACGAGGAAAGGGAACAGGAGGGAATCGGAGGTCGACGGTGACGAGGACGCCGCGGAAATCAAATCAGAAAGAGCCGGTCTAGTTCCGGGGAGACGCCGCGGGACAAAAGGCGGCGGGAGAAGAGCGAGTGGTCTGTTAAAAATAATAGACTGGAAAATATAGACCGGATCTTCCGGTCCGACACGTCGTTACCGCCCCAGACCGTACGCGCGCTCGTCCTCTCGTTGATCCTGGAATCACAGTCGTTTTGGCACTTGGCCTGCATACTGGCTGGCCGACCGTCTTACGCTTCTGCACGAGCTGAAGATTTACTCGATAAGCGGTCGGGACCCCGGCAGAAAGGGTTTTAATGACACCGTAATCGGCCAGAGGATTCAATGTAGGTTCTGCGACAGCCAAGTGACCCTGGAATGCGTGAATAAGGACACTGTGCGGGCATTCGATGTTTCTAAGTTCGTACGTTCGCTAGCAGCGTTACTGTACTGTACGTGGCTATATTTATCGTATTCACATTTTGCAGTCGAATGATGACTGTAAGGCCATACTAAAAATTGTCACATCGCGTTTAAAAATAAACTCAACATTATCAAATGTGTCTATATTCAACGAATTATTAAAAATGCAGCTGTTGCACGAGTTACGAAATATTCCCACCCCGATTGCAAGGGGTTAAGTGAATCGCATTATTTTATAAAATACAATAAAAATGTCGCGAGGAGAAGTTACGAATTCTCTGCATGTCATGCTACGTGTCATAATTCTACATAATTATATTCAGAAAATTCCCTCGATGGTCTTTACCTGAGGTAGTAATTGTGAAAATAGGGCGTGTTAACTAAATTGAATAATTGAAGCCAAATTAGAGAAAGGAAAGTGAACTGTAAAATTAAACGCTTATTTGATTTAAATCGTGATCGTACCATGTTGTATAACCCTTTGCTACAATGAAAGAGCGAGAAAGAGAAAGAAGAAGCGAGAGAGTAATATAATATGAAAAAAGTCGCGCAAGAACGGGTGAAATATAAAAACTTGAAGAAAAATGTTAGGATCGAGGCTTCCGCGATGGTTCCAGAAAGATCTGCGGACATAGGATGGCGGTAATGGAGCCAGTTCTGCGCCTTTCGTAGGACCGGTGTTACAATTATCGAGAAGCATGCCATCGGGATACTATTGATCCGCAAAGTGTCCGTGCCGGTCACAGGCTTTTTCTATGGACGGATGAAACGGGCAGCGCCGAGCAGCGGAGCCTCGAACGGGCTTAATTGCTCGGAGCTCGTGCAGTTCACCGATTGCCGCTGTATCGGCGAGATAAAATCCTCTCGTTTTAATTATTCTTCGGTAACGATTGGGACGAGTAACAGCGCGTGCTCGTGAAACCGCTAATAAATTAATAATAACGCGCTTCACGGCGAACCTCCGTGGACCAGATTATTTTCCACCGTACCGTTTTTCCGTCCGTTCTTCTTTTTTTTCCCCGCCAGTTTTTCCCTTTGCCATGCACGGCCGCGCTTCTCCTATCTAGGATCAGAAATAACTTCTGCAGGGGTAGGAAAAAGCTCTAATTTAACGGAACGACCGGATGCAGAAATATTTTTATTATTTCCGTGCTCGTGCCGGCCGGCGGAAACGGGCCCCGCTGCGACTATTTCCTCTCTTCTTCGCCCCCGGTCACGAGTTTATAATCTTATCCGTAGTTCGCAATGTTCGCGAGGGGGGGGGGATCGATAACGAGTTTATAATGCAGAGAAATTTATGACTGTAACGGGGTAGACAGTATTAAATTCACGGCAAGTTGTGCCCCGGTTCGCTCCAGTCACGTGAACTCGAAATTACGGGGGCTGCGTTATCAGCAAATATCTTCAGTACACTTCTCAAAATTAATTTCCTGAAGTACGCTGCATAACAATAATCGATAAGCCCGCCGAAGTTCCGCGGGCCGCCGTGAAATATTCGAAAATTAATCAATAAAACGCGCCGCGGAACTTGAACGCGTATTATATTCGTCCTCCCCCGCCCCCGGTCGGACTCGCGTCGCATCGTTTACAATTAGTTATTTAACATTTACCCCTGCGCCAACGCGTCGCGCCCGGCCCTCCCCCGATCCCGTTGCCCGTCGTGTTGTACGACAAAATTAACACCAAAAAATTGGCCGGGCCACCTCGGGCATTTTGCAATTTCGTTTTGTTTGCTCCGCAAACGCAATAAGCCTGTTCCAAGTCCGCGGCTTGGAAGCGACCGATTAATAAATATCCGCGCGTAATTAATTGGATTGCAATCAGACAGAACGGACGTGCGTTATTAAATTTTCACCGCGACCCGCGGCCATTCCGCTGTCGTGGATCGTTCTCCCGCAATTTCGCCCGGGACGGTTTGTACGTTTCATAATTTACGAGCCGCGGCGTCGTATTAATGTATTTCTTTCACGATGCACGCGCCGGTGCTATAATTGCGGGGGCAAACGTAACGGGCCCGGCGCTCGTCGTTCCAGGCACAAAGAGGAACAATGCTGCGAAGAAACGCGGGCAGCCGGTTAAACTAGATTTTCATACCGCGCGCAATTATGCCCTGCAAGAGTATCGGGGCGGCCGCGGCGTGCTCGCAGCGTGCTCGCAGCGTGCTCGCAGCGGCCTCTTCGCAGCCGTCACGGCGAACGCGTTTAAATAACTATATTACACGTTGCAGCGTCCATTGTTTCTTTGCCGTTGCGCTTCGCGATAGATCGCCCGGCACTAACTGCAAAACTACACGGTGTAATAGTTACGATTTTCGAGCATTCCAGTTGCCCATAACTCGGTCTTATCTTCTCGCTTCGGCGAGGCTAAACCGTGCTCCGTTCATCGAGAACTGGTACAAAGTACAAGCAACTACATGACAAGTTAACTTCTTGAACAATAATTACTCGATATTGATGCGATGTTACAAACTGAATAATATTGTTACGGCGGTTGATCGTGTGGAGTCGCCGTAATGAAGAAATACTTCATAGTGAACAACCCCTAAGGAAATAGAAGAAGTTCGGGGTTGTCACGGAATCGTTGAATCGACGGTCAGTCGAGAGACTCTCTCGACCTATCGAAGCGAGAGGACGTGTATAAATAATAATAGATCCAGATATAGTTAATGTGTTATTAGTTATTGTTGACTGTAAATAAATAAAGATTATACGAGATGCCGCGACGGACGTCGAGAACGCGCAACAATATTATTAACCGAATATCGCCGTGAATGCACTCGCACTCGCGGTCTAATAATATCTCGGAACGTAAACCAATCTCTCGCAGGGATGCATAAAGTTTTCGTTCGCGAAATAAATCGATAATGAAACGAGAACCGAGCCAGATGATTCCGGTAAAGGTACGAACGCGAATGGAGGAACGAGAAGGTAGCTCGATGGAGGAAGAGCTCGGTGCCTCGAGTTTTTCGTACGGGGAGTACCTGGGCAGAAGCGGTGGACTTTATCCAGTGTTTTATCCGGTCGGCGGCCGGGCGCCGGGTCCGGCAATTAATAATACAATGATTCGATTAAGTACACCTGAAGCCGAGGCCGATATCGCCCCGGGGACAAAGGGGCGGGTGTAACTCTCCCTTGGCGGCGTAACGCTTCTTAATAAGTGCTCCCTTTCGCAACTATATTAGCGAATAACTTAGCCGAATGACGGTCCACGGTGAAATTGCTTCGCAAGGCCGCGGTAATCACGGGTCGGGCTCGGCCGACGGCCCCCGATGACGGCGGTTCTCCTTGTAAAATATAACGGGTCGTCGGAGGGAAAAAGACGGCGGTGGCCGCGGAACGAGGGCGGACGCGGCCAGCGGCGAGAGAAGGACGACGAGGACGGCGTCGCCGGGGAGAGAAACGGGGTTGGGACGGTCGTCGTGTGCCGCCCTTCTAATTTGATGTTGCGTGTTATTAAAGGGCCATTAAAACTCCGTGCATCTGCTAATTACCTGCACGCAGTCTGCGCGCGGCACGGTTTAATCAATATTCGGCTTTGTTACGTCCGCGGAAGGAGGCGAGCGTGAATGATATTCGTCCCGGGGCTCGCCGCGCGCTCTCCTCTATCGTCGGCCGTTCTTGTAAATGAGAATTTCCCGTTCGCCTCCACAACCGTGCGAAACAAATGGAGAAAACGCGGGCCCCGATGGCCCGTGGGGGTGCAGTACCGGTGGAACGAAAAATATAAAACGGGAAAGAGAGGCACGAAAAAAGAGACGGAGAGAGAGAGAGAGGGGAGAAAAGAGAGACAGATAGAGAGATAGAGAAAGAAAGGGAGAAAGAGAAAGCGAAGGTCGGTAGAAACCGGCGGACCGCACGTGAATTTTTGCAATTCCGATGTCGACGTCGCCGCAGCGCGCCGTTTTGTTACCGGGAACGACGCGGACAAGGTAACACGACGTTTACCGCGCAAGCTCTCTCTATTTTTCTCGCGTGTGCCCCCTTTCTAATCGACGCGACGTTACGCGGCGCGGCGCGGCGCGTCCAACGTCGATGAGTCACTGACGAAAACCGTACCCCGCTGTGCACGCTTTCCCAACAATGCACCGTCAACGCTACCAGAAAGCCCCTCTGAAAACATTCACGCGGGCTCGGGGTATTCCTACGACCGAATAACGCGACGTTCCCGTTGTCCGCGAACAGGCCGCTAAATTGTTAATATTTTTTCTATCGCACGCAATGCGTCTTCTTCACGCTGGAAATCATTCGGCAGAGGGATGTGCTACGTGTCTGTGTATGTGGGCGATCGATGAAAGATTTAGTACGATCAATGCTATGTCTAGGGAATCTGTTAACTCCTTGTACTATAATTCCTTTCACGCTGCATTGAACAGCACTTATTCGTCCTTAACCCTTTCATTACGGGTGCCGCCTATAGGCGGCGTACGCGCGTCGACCCGTGGGTACGGGTGCCGACCATAGGCGGCGAACGCGCGACGACCTATTTGTTGACTATATAAGTCGACGTATAATCAACTGTTGACTCTAATCGATGTGTATGGGACCACCTATGCCGACTCACGCTGGTAAAAAGAAATGTACTGTACCGATAGAGTATCTCTTGATTCTATTGACCCATATTCGATTAAATCCTAATAGAAATATAATCTACATACGAAAGCACTTCGCGGCGCGGTGACCCGTACAGGGGCGTCACTCCGGCGGCGCGGACTGCCGTAAGGAAAGGGTTAATATTTTCCTTATTAGAATCAGACAATTTTTCTTTTTCTTTTATCGTCTTTATGTACTTTCGCTTCTAGATTTTGATAATAGAAGAATTGATTTTTATGTCGATATAGAAGAAATTAATAATATTCATACTTAGTAGATCTTGATAATCTGACTCGTTATTATAGTGCAAGTAGTTAATGACGTATCGTTAGTACTTCAATTTACGATTATTCAGATCGTAAAGATACTTTTGTGAGATATTCACTTAATTCTTCGCTGTTGTAATTCGATACTGAGATACGTCTACATAAGTTTTAAAGTCATTTAAAGTTTTATTTTCACAATAATAATTGGGTTACTATGAATGCTAATCTACTTTTCGATAGAGTACCAATATCGCACTAAATACAATAGTAATATTATTGCAGATAATATTATTTCTTATTATACTATATTTTGCATATAATAGAATACTTGCTTGTCCGATCATTGCTGGGTGTTACTACTTGCAATACAATATTTTTCAGAATTCCCTACATGTCGTGATTTAACCAATGAAAATTATTTCTTGAGAAAAATGTAACAAGAACTAGCTGTGCAATTAACGTTCGTGATACCCTGAATTTTATCAGAATAATTTTCTGCTTGAAATTTGTGGAAAACTTTAAAATCGTTTAACTATAAATAATATAACCATGTAATAATATAATAGCATATAACTGTAATAATAGAACTATGAATAATATGAAAACTATAAAGCTATTAAAAAACTGTGAAAAACTGTCAACTAGCCGAAATAATCAACAGAAATTGCACAGGCATTGAACTCTATTAAGAGACGTCGAGAGTAGGAAAGACAAGAAAGTTTAATAAAAGGAGACGATAGGAGGCGCTCGGTAAAAATCGTTACGAATTAGCTCTCGTTGATTAAATACATTTACGATTGGCGGAGCCGAAACTCTACCACCAGGAGACATTGTCGTCGGGCAAGAATTATCTGAAATCGTCCCCCGGGACTAACTTTTTCCGTCCGCAAATCTCGCGTTTAGCGCTGTCCTCCGAGGCGGGAGCGGCTGTTCGACAACTCGAGGCACTAATTTCACAGCTCGATTAGCTTCGCCACGGAACGCCGGAGAGTCAAAATAGAAGCCGACGAGCCCCGCCGTTGAAAAGAATTACAATGGTCCCGCGGTATCGCGATCGACTTCGACGACGCGCAGACAATATCGTTGTTCGATCGAAACTTTTGACGGAAATCAGGCGGACGGATGATTTCTTTTTTTTTTTTTTAAATTAAACTCGAAATGACGTTGAACGGTTACGATTATTGCATGGAAATTTGATATTTCCCGATACGATTTTTATCCGTTATTTTGACACGTTATTGCTTTTGAGTGATTTTAAAACGTAGGCTCTTCGTATCGTGTAATTCAGAATTGTTATGTATCCTATAGATTTGTCTGCGTGTACGAATAAATGCATAAAATCAAACCGAATGATCGTAAAATTATTTAAAAGAGAAAAATGAAGCGAGTCGATTTTGTTCTCCGATTCTGAAGCGTTCTGCTTTTACTGCGAGATTTAAATTCGGTACGAGAGAATTGGTCAAAAATCAAAAATCGTTAAAATTCTTATAACTTTCCCTCTAGAATATTTTATGCTTCGAGATTTAAGTTCGCTGCGAATCTATCAAAAATCAAATATAGTTCGTGCGACATTTCTTATAATTTTCCTTTGTGCTAGAAAATTTTAAATTTCACTTAAAAATTAAAAGTATCCGTTTTCCGTCCAAAGTTCTACGAATTTTACGCAAATCTATATTTTCCGTTACTAGGCGACCCGGCCGTCTGGTAGAACCCCGTCACGCGTCAAGCACTGAAAACAATGACCGGTGGAGTAGATAGGCGGAGAGTCGGGAGCGAGGGGACGCGGAATCGCTTGATTATCGTAATTTCCATATATCTTTCGGCGATAAACGTCGAGCACCGTCGGAGGAACGAGCCATCGACAAATGAGACCGGAGCATTCTTTATCTGGGCCAATGAAAGGGAGGGTTACCGCTCGAAGGGAAGTCGATAGTTCGATAAGTCTCACGGCAACGGACCTGCTTTACGAAACCTTAGCACGCAATCATAAGCTCTCCCCCCACTAGTAGCCGTCGTTCTGCTCCCTCTCGCTCGAACACGGCAGCAGCACTTCGTAGCCGAACTTTTATGAGGTTCGACCGGGCAAGCCCAATCGGCGCCCCGTTTGATTTAGCGCCGTTCCATTTCTGCACTCCGACAAACACGCCGCGTCGATTCGATCGGCGAATTTCTACTTTGAATCGGGCCAACGAGATCTCTCCTGGAATCGGAGCTTTTACCAGAGCCGTCGTGCCTCCAAAATTACGTAATATTTGATCCTGTAACGCGGCCACGACGGAGCCAATAAACGAATTACTTCTGGACTTATTTATAATCTGCCGCCGCGTTCGTGTGCGGAATCATGCACGCTGATTCGCCTTTCATTAGATTAGATGAGAGCTACCGTTTGCTGGAGAAACTATTCTTGGTAGCATTACTTAAAGGTAATTACCAGCTTTAGCTTCCGTGCGACGGTATTTCTAGCCGAAGCTGCTATTTTTTAGTATTCCATTTGCTTTTTCTGCTCTGCTCTTGTTTTGTTTCCAGGCATAATTGTGTCCTTTATCGATCACAATAAGTGATTTTGTCGACAGTTGTTCTAGAATTACTGTAAACAGTGCGAAAATGACTATGTCGCCAGCAGCAATTTTACATAAATCGTAGAAGAAATATATTTATTATAAGATGTAAAATTGCCAATTTCCTTGTGACGTGTACACACGTCGTACGCAGCTAACAGGTTAACTTTATGTTCATCGAATATTAAATTCCTTCATTTTGTTCGCTTCTTACGAGAAAAATTAATATGTCTTATATCGTAATTACAAAGTTAATTATACCTGAAAAAATAAAGGCACTGCAATTGATCACTCCGAAGTAATCGGATTAATTATGTTATGATAAATTATAGTTTCCTGTTCTATTTCCGTCGCTGTGGACCTCCGCATCGTATAAACCACCGTCGTATTAGAAAAATGTTCTGAAAACATCGACGGCATTCGAATTATCGGAAAACTCACGGTAGGCTGAACCGTCTTACTTACTGGGGATTAAATGTGACATCGTTATCCACTGTTCTCTTTCGTTGGAACTTCCGGCGAAAGAGTTCTGCCCCGAATTTCGAGCGTACGTTTTGTTTCGAGCGTAGTTTCCGATACACGAGGTTGACCTGATTATTCGCGGGTGCCCACCCAATGCGCGCGAACGAGGTACACCGTGCCGGTTCATTACTTTCCGAAACTGAGCTAAACTCCTTCCTAACCTGGCACAATGTAATTTCATCGACGGTCGCGTAGCGCAGCCCGCGGGCGAAAGAATCGAGATCGATTCGGCCCGGTTGCGTTCCGTGTAAACACGCGATCAGTTTGGCCCACTCGGCGGTGCTCGTGCAATTTCGAGCGGCGCTTTGTGCCCCCAAAAAGTCCGCGGAAACTTTCGCGATATTCGGTTAATGCTCGACCGGTCGGCCACCGTTGATCAATATTATTGCGTGGACTTATAGATCGACGATGAATTACAGGTTTCGTAAGGTGGAAACGTACTAATGTCGCGACACGTTTAATCGGTGGAAAAGTAATACGTGAAATCCAGTCCACGTGTAGCAATATAAGTAGTGAAACTTTAGTATTATCACCGTGATGGCGATCAAAATATTAGGTTGGTGCATATGAAATGTCGGATTTTTAAGCGAGTATATAAAACTACATATCTTCTTTCAAAAGCTATTAATTTAATCAAAATGTACCCCATTTGTTTCCATACACTTTTCCCAACGCGAGTTTAATTCATAAATGTCTGTCTTCAAGAAATTCTGATTTTTCGGATCGATAAACTGTAGTATGGAATTTTTCAGACTGTCTCCATTTACATACGGTTTAGCCCACAAAAACTACGCATACGTCGTACAAAACAATTGCGAAATTAAATGAAGTAAAATATAAAATTTTATAAAATATAGATCTTTCGCCAAGCGACTTTCGCTATTTTAAACATTTAAACATTTCTAAATAGTATATAGTGTTCACACAGGATAAATAGTAGATAGTATTCATATGCACCAACCTAATATTATTAGAAATTTGTACTAATTTCTTAGAAGGGAAAGGAAATTAACTTGTGTGCCTAAATTAATTTGATTGCTTAAAAATTGTCGACGAAAGTTTGGAATTATATTCTAATTTTAAAGAAACGATTAACATCTACATTGAATAAATTATTACTGAAAACTATCATCGCGAGTCGAACTCGTCGAAGTATGGTAACGAGTGAAAACCTATTACCAATTAGCACAACAAATTTATTCGTTCGCGGGTGAAACGATTGGCCGCGATTGTCGTAATTTCTTGCTCGCAGAGGGTACACGGTTCCGTGACGGCAATCATAGGTGGCGATGAGCAGTCCCCGGCCCGAATGAGATTCAAATGTATTCTAAGGTGATGTTCGTTCGGCGCGAAACAGCTCGCTGTTTTACGAGTTCATCCGCGCCGGCCCGGCCTTCGGCGCGTTTCGCTTTTCCCGGGGCTTGAATAATGGAGAATCGCAACGGAAATATCCCCATCGAAATTACACCTTGATGTTTTCGCGAAACTTTATTGTTCGCCATCCCAAAGCATTCCCGTACGAAATGCTCGACGTTAATCAGCGGATTACGCTCCTTTAAACGTTTCCGTTCTGTTACGCGAAGCGAAAACATTTCTCCGTAATCACTTTTCTCGGTGAGTAATAGTATTATTACGCTTTTGCGTAATTCTTCCCCGGCTTCCTGCTACGCTTTGCGAATCCGAACCAGAAACCGGTTAAACAGAACCGTGTATTCGCTTTTATTTATTCCTTTAACTTTTTATGTTGATATATATATATATATCTATAATTAATTGAATAGCCTGAAATTATAGTGACGTAAATGACATTTTCGAAAATTTTGATTTATGTTTTAAAACGTAATTTACGGATAGTAATACCAACGACTGTGGCCAATTGTGATTTTCGTTTGTTTCGGACCATAATTGATTTATAAATGTAAGGTGGAATACGAGTGGATTACATTGTAAAGTCACTAAAAATTAATTGAGCACTGACAATAAATCGTGACAATAAATTTGTGAGAGTATAGTCTCAGTTATATGCATTTCCGTATAGTTCGTGCAATAAAGTGGTTCGAGTATAAAACAATGTTAACAGGTCTGCGTACGAAGTAACGCGGAGCTGCTCATACAATATTGACAAGCATAATGTGCGCACGGTACGTTGATTATTCCGCATCGAGTAGAATTTAATCACGTCGAACAATCGAGCCGGCTCGTATAATGAATATTAAAAATGTATTCTACGAATTTACGTATCGAACAATACCCCGGTCCGCCTGTTTTCCGTGCATTCGATTGCAGCCGAGCGTAAAATTCGGGTTTTTTGCACATATATTTCAGAAAATTTGCGATACCAACGAACGCCGGTGCCTCTCGACTCTCGAATTTCAGCCAATTAAAACCATCCGAAGCAAAGCCTGTGTTTTCCGCCGGCGTGGTGTAGCCCCGCGTTAAACACGCGATTAAGTCGCGGACGCGCCGAGAGATCGGTGGAGGCACGGTGGTGCAACCTTTTCCCCGCGTTAAAACCGAAAAATTACGGCATCAGTGGGGACGGGGCCCGTTTCGGCAAAATTGCTTCTTGACTTTTTAAACAGCGCATCGAATAAAATTGCGGCGGTGCCCGCGGCGCAGCCAGAAAAACGGGAATAAAATTTGCAGCGGATCGCGACGATCGCGCGCGGGCAACAGAAAATTTCGTGTAACACGGCGTGTGCGACGTGAAAACATTTTTCAGTTATTTCGTGACCTGTTGTTTCTATTTGTAGTACGTAACGCGGGAACGAGCGGGTCGGCCGGAGCTGAAAACATTTCGCGTTGCCATCGGAAACGAGTCGCGGGGATCATTTAGATGCTTCGTTGCCGGCGAACTGTTTGCAATAGGCCGTCGCAAGTTGAACCCCCGCCGTGCAAAAAAAGCGTTGCGGACACGAGGCGCGCCCGGAAAATAGCACGCGCGACACACGCGCGTGAGATATTCACCCATAAACGCCGCGAACGGCCCCCTCCCTCCGACGATTACATTCACTGATCGCCGGTTTTGTGGAAATCGCGTGTAAACTGAAACTTCGCCGCGATTCGCCGCGATTCGACGCGATTCGACGCGCCGCGCGGCAACTATCCCGCCTTTCAACCTATTCCGACACCTTATCGCCGCTCACGTTCGAACGCGAACGATAAAATTTACCGAAACGGATTCACTGAAATACTGCGATATAATTTCGATCGGAATATCGTGGATGAATTTCACAATTTCGTATGTATACGGACCGCTCAGATAGCAAATTAAATTATTAAGCGTCACGAACGTCCACATTCGGACAACTCAAGATTTTGCGCTATGGAAAGATGACTTTGTCATTAATAACGCAAGACATAATTTGTCTCATAAGACTGCTACGCCAGCAAATCATATGTGGGTAACAGAATTGTCTGAAACTTAATTTCAGCATTTACAATTATTCAAAGCATTCTACGTGGCTTCTTTTAGCCAAGACACCGTATACATTTCACAAACAATTAAACTTGGCAAAATATCGTATTTGTAAATTTTTATTTTAGAATCGATAGAAAATGGATATATTATTTTGTTAAGTTCTTAACCCTTTGCACTCGAAGCCATTTCAACTGTAAATGCGAAACAACTTTCCTGGCCCATAGTATTTCTATTCTATGCAATAAAGTGTGCACTTTTATGCGTCCGAAATCAATTCTTGCAACTCGTTGCGACAGTCTCACTACTCAACAATTTTCTAAATCTAAACTTTATTGTTATAAAAATGATTTTCGAACGCAGTAGAATAATTTTTGTGGTGCCTCCGAGTCGCCATTCGAGTGCAAAGGGGTAAGTTATGAATGTAAAAATTACTTTGATCCTATAATTATCCACCCTGCTGTACTTTCTTTTCCTTCGAGGAAATTATTCTTGAGCCTAATTAATATCCATGGTGAAAAACATCGAAAAGTCTTTGAGCAAATTTCGAATTCTTGGTGTGCTATGGCAGGGGTTTAACTTCCGCGAGCAACGACGCCGAGTATCCGGGAAATGCGGCAAGTGGAAATCAGGGAAAAAGGTGTAAAAATTGGGCAGAAGAGGGGACCGATCGTAAAATTCAAATATTCGCCGGCTCGGGCGGATAGGTCGTGGCTAGAACGCAGCTGCTGGTCGGGAATTAACTTCGTCCCGTGAAGTGTTATCGAGCGTCGCGTGCACCCCGTCGTCGCGCCGTCCCGCGCCGTCCCGCGCCGCCGTCTCGAAAAGCGGCGGGGTAGCTAGCCCCGAGGTTTTTATCTGTGGTGGTGGAAAGTTGCGGCGATGATGATGGCGGTGGCGGTGGCGGTGGCGGTGGTGGTGGCGGCGGCGGTGGCGACGGTGACGGTGACGGTGTGACGGTCGATGGTGGTGGAAAGGCTGATATCGGCGGTGAATGCCGGTGCTGGCGGCGTTGGAATTTTCCTTGCTTCCATCACCGTGGGAAAAAGCAAAGAGTAGAAGCAAACAGGGGCAGTCTAGCAGCCCCGGAGCAGCCCATCTGTCCCCTCGTTCCCTCCATAGTAGTGCTCTCTCCGCTCGCGTTCGCCTCTCTTTCCTGTTTTCCCGCCGCTGGCGCATCGGAATCTGTGCCAATGGATGCTGCTGCGTCTCGCTGCTCTTATTCGATCGGGAACGGCCGGAAAATGTGAAAAATTCCTATTAAGGGATTCCAATAGGGTTTCGCGGGTGCCGGGCACATAAAACATAATATTATTTCCGGCGGCCGCGGCCGGTGCGGTGCGGCGACCGCCGCGGCGGCGCGAGAATTCAATTTAGCCGCGCGGCGCACATAATATAATGCTTCTCCTTCTTCGTCCAATGACGTGGCTCCGAACCCGTCCCCTTCTTTTTCCTCTTCTTCTCTCCTTTATGCCCTGCTGCCCTTAAAATCCTCGCCACCTCCTGCCACAGAAACCAGCCGCCGCGATAGACGCCGAAATAGACCGACGTTCCGAGAAGAATCGGCTCGCCTTTAATCCAGAAACGATTCAATCGGCTCGAGCGCAAACGCTACCAGCCGAAAGAAGGACCGTTTAATGCCAATCGAGCCCTCTCGATTCCTATCCTCCTCCTCCTCCTCCTCCTCCTTTGCCCACGCCTCCGCTCGGACCTTTTCAATTGCCCTTGCTCTTTCTCTTCGGTACCTCTTGAGAATTTCGCCGACGCTCGGCCGCGCCCGATGCACTATCGGCCGAAAGCCTGTTAGCCGTACACTCGCAGCTCTAGCCCCACTCTGTGCGGGATGCTCTGAAATGTTGTCGACACTTCCTGCTGCGCTAGAGCCTTGCATTTCGTCCCACTTGCGCGTACTTTGCGAATTTTTGAGATGGAAACATACTAGTGTCGCGTCGCGTGAATCCTGCGAAATTAACGGAGGGGTGCATTCGACTGAAAAATTATCGGATTGCAAAATTTATACATAGAAAAAAATTTTCTTTTTTTTACTCTTACTTATCTACTTATTTATATTTGTTTCAAACGTGGGTTCCCCAAGTTAGTCTACGATCCAGGTGCATACCGAAGTGTTTAACTGGCTCTGCTTGCGGTACGTTCTTAGGAAGAAACTTCAGATGAGACACTCGAAACCCTTCGAAACTGAGAAAGTCTCGGGTTCCGGAAATTGGAAACCGTCCGGTCGAGTCCTGTCGCGTGCCTTTCGCTTCCTTTTCCAAGTCTTCGGAAACACCTAACTATGCTATTTTTCATCGGTTTGCAGTGCAAAATGATGTTTGTTAGGCTCAGCGCTGTTAGGGTACAAGTGTTCCAACAGAGTGAAAATCAAGTTGCCCCCGATACTTGTGAATTGAGTGGTCCTCGGGGTAATGGAGGACATCTTGCGGGATGCTCCGACCAGCGGACTTTACAGCCAGCAACACGAGGTCCCTGATATCCGGTGCAACCGTTTCCCCAGGTAGGCGTGCTGTTACCTTCAACGAACATGACGCCTGTTCCACGCCAGAGGGCGGACATGACGTTTAGCAACGAAACGTTCGCACATACACGCGGTCGTCCCTGCGGCCTACGCAACGCCAGACAGCTCTCCGACCGTTGAATCATCGCCGCTTAATAATTCGGAGTTGCCGAGCTCATTTGCGAACTTGTTTAATGCGCCCGGCGCGTTCGTCACTGGCGGGAAATCGTTGACAAAATACTCCCGGCGGTAATGGTTCGACGTAGTATAATTAGTCAGGATAATTAGGAATAAGAAGTCAATGGCCGTGGAAAACGACGGCCGCGTTGACTCGTGTTAACGCTTTCGCGACCGCGCGAGAAACCTCGAAAATTGGATAAAAGTATTTTATTCGATGAAATTCAAATTGCAAGGCAGACTCGTATGCCATTCGTTAGTTTCTTAATACTCGTATCTCTTGCGAATCTAATTCGGTTCATTAACGTTCATTCTTCGTGAATATATACCAATCAAATAAAGTTATCGATCTTGTCTTCATATACAAGGTGGACCAATAATTTTGATCACTTTAACAAATTTTTTCTGCATCTCAACAAATAACTGCCCTAGTCTGTATTCATTCATTCGTGTTTTACCAAATGCACAAATATCGTGTCATGGCAAAAGTAATTTCAATTTCCTTAATAGATGGTTTACCAAGAGAGGTCAAAATCGCTTTTGCAACAACCTAATACTTATACACGGTAGTGCACGTTTCTAAGACTATATTTTATAAGAAAATGGAGGGATCGTTTTCTCGGGGGTTCTAAATTAGAATGGCTGCTTATGTTCCGTCAAAGACGGCATAAAATCTGAAGTAGCTTAACTGCACAGAGACCACATTATGGATTATTTAGGAATCTCGGGGCCGCGAGCCAATGAAGTAGGAGCAAGTTCGAGAGCCGAGCAAACGTACAACTGGGAATCGAACCCATTAACCTTGCTACGAAGCGACCCTGCGGCTTACGCACCACTAAATAATTCCGGGGCACCGTCGAAGAACCCCGAGGATCGGCTCCGGGGGTTATCAAGTCCGAGATCTTCGAAACGTTCTGCTGGGGTGATCCTCGGTTTCACGATATTGTCGCACCCTCGCCGCTAATCTTTCATTTTACCGTCCCATTTGCCCGGCCAATTTCAGCCCGGGCGACGAGCTATCGAACGAAATTTACCGTCACTTTCTCTGGCAACCTTTAAGATCTTTCAATAGCTTCCCTCTCCAGTTTCCAGCCCACGAAAATGTTTACTTTCCGTCGTTGATATTCCGCGTACGATGTCGCGCGAATGTCCTGCTAGGGCGCAGGATTTGGATTGCAATGCCTTGTGATAAATTTCTTAGAAACAGAAAGTGTGTTCGAATTCCCTCAGGGTTGTTCAACATATTTGCTACCAGCGTTGCGCATGTGCGATGGCAGGATTTTCTATTTTACGGGAAGAACGTCGAATTAATTGTTCGAATAATATTGTTGCGCGATCTCAACGTTCGTCGCGGCATCCCGTATAATCTTTATTTATTCACAATTAACAACAGCAATTAACACTAATAACAATATATCTGAATCTGGGAGTATACGTCCTCTCGCTTTGACAGCTCGAGAGAGTCTCTCGTCTCGCTTCTCATTAAACAACTTCGTTGGCCGGAAACCGCCATATCGATCCGACGGCCAGTATTTTTATTATATTTTAGAGAATACGATGTATTTAATACAATGAATATGGGCCGAATTTATTTCTTAAATATCTATCTGCAGATAATTTGTGAAACATTTACTTTGATATTCCAGACCGTCATAAATATTGTTATTGTTTATTTCTGAGATCATATATAATCAAAAGGTATACATCATCTTGTGAAAAATCTAAAATTATTTGATGAAATAACGATATACTACTATGTAACCTTAAATCTAACCTGAGACGCCGCTAAAAATTGCTATATTATTTCTCAAAATAATTGTAATAATGCCAGACTCGTTCATATTTAGAGATTGTTAAAATAACAAGTATCTTGCTAATAAGCACAATTTCATACGCATAAATCGCAATAAATCATATAAAATAGAAACACCGGAAATCAGAAAGTATGGTTAAAATATAATGAAAATAGCTACGAGTGCAAAGAGTTAATGTATATAAATAAAATTCTTAAATTACTCAGAATAAAAGCGTGAAATCCGAGAACTGCTCAGGTACATTAATTTACTGTACTATTTAGCGACTTTCCATTGAAAATTGCGGAGCATAAAATTCCGCGCAAGTCGCCAATAATTTCGTAATTATTCCTCGGCCAGTTGAGAAAGTGTCCGCGTAGTAGTTCCGAACACGGGCGTACGTGAGGAACGTCTGAATGCGAGTAAACATGAATGATTAGGACACGTAACGCGGTCGAAACTCGACGCTCGGTTCGACAAACTTGCGGACGCGCCGGTTCCTCGGGTATCGGATCGGTCGTCATTCTTGTCGGTCGTAATATTAATTGGTTTAATTAAGTTGCCGAATTGCTGCCGCTCCGCCGGCTTGTCTCGGATTAATGCGTGATCGGATACGGAGGACCATCTTGCCCCGCGGTCGGTCTTCGTGAAATGTGTCACGCGTCGCTCGTCCGAACCGCCGTTACGTAAATTCGATCTATTAATTAGCCACGATGATTTATTCAACGAGCAGGCGTGTCGTTTAATTTGCGGAAAGCGCCACGCGACGATGCTCGGAGTCGCTGCGAGAAGCGTAGCACACGCGAACGGGTAGCGCTGCAGGATTTGTTTCGCGGAACAAAAGCAAACGTTTCCGGCGAATTGATTCGCAGATTTGTTGGGTTATTTATAAACGATCGTCGCGCGATTTATTGTTCGCGTAGAAAGCAACGGGAGTCGGTCAAGTTGAGGTGGAGGAGAAATGCCATGAATGGAGCGTATATTGAATGGAATATTACCATTACCTCGGCAATTGTTTATAATAAAGGTGTACTTGTTTTCTAACTATATTATGCATATCTAATCGTCTGTAAATTGAGCTGATGTTACTTAATGTGTAGTTATGACAGACAATTAATTTTTTCTGTCCTTAAAAGTAATATCTCTCCTTCATTTTGCTCATTATGTCATTCACTCTGAGAATATTTATTAACATAATTTTTAAGATATTTTCATTCAGAAATATTTGATAATACCGTTCAGTTTCTTTTTATTGAACGAATTATTTATATTGATGAAATACTGAGATGTGATATTAATCAAAGATGCAAAGAAAGATAGAACTTATAAACATCGTATATTATAGGTACGTGTTATATTATCAATAAGAGAACAGTAGATGAAAGACTATGGCCAAGACTATATTATTCGGGGATGACGATTAACGAGACAGAATGTATTTATTAAAATAATTAAAAATACAAGAGTAGGTGAAACTCATCGGCATTATGCATTTTTCTAGTAAAAGAACTGATCATTCGAATGTTTCAAGCTAGAATTTGATATTTCGCTTAACCTTTTGACTATCTCCCTCTAAAGTATCTCCTCTGATAGGAAACATATTTTTCAAATTGGTCACGATTTCGCAGCGACGTGTTTTCTCCCTCGATTCTTGGCGCTACGGCAAAGCAAGCTCGAGAGTTGTTCCATAAATAAAAAGCGAAAGAAAATAAAATTAAATGGGACTTTAAGGGTTTTCCTGAAACGAGTTGAGTGTATTAAGGCAAATTCTATTCCTGAACCGTGGCGCATAAAGCACTCTTAAGTACCTATGTCGGCTCCTATTAAAAAATACCTTCTATTTCTTTTTGCCTCCGTACGGAAGACGTCGTAAACGTAATTTAATTCTCCCGTGGAACTCCGGGACCCGGCGTAAAATCGAAGCTGTGTACGTAGTTTCAAGCTAACGTTCGTTTTAATCTGATTTTCCTCGCAGGAATGCTCGTTACGCTTCATTCCATTCAATTTTCCTTTCATCGCAACCTTTGAATAATATATGCTGTACTTTCCGCGTTTACACGATCGCGTCCAAAAAGGGATGAATCGCGAGCATAGAGAAAATACACGGTGAGCCGGTAATTTTATGAGAATTATATCTCCGTTGGATCTTCGGGAAATAATAATAATAAAGCATTCAGCGGGGCGTGACGCGACGATTTTCATCGAACTACACAACGCGGAAGAATTTCGAAAATCAAATAACATCTCTTCCAGCGGGAACTATTTGGAGGGAAGCTTTTCCTATGGCTTTGCGTTCTAACGGGGTCACGCCGGGTCACTCTGCAGAAGAACTTCGAATGAAAAGCGCTTCTCGGAGCAGAATTCTTCACTCGACGTCCATCATTTTCGCTTTCGAACAAAAACAGAGTGCCGTTTTATTTGCTCCATTCTCCGTGCTTCTTTCTTCTTCCCTTCGAACGAACGATTATTTACAGTTAACGAACTATTTGTCCATTAATGATCGATGCGATTGCAATGCGTGAATTTCAATTAAATTCGATCGATAGCTTATTCGACGAGACGATCGCGTCTCAAAATATGAATTATCTGCTCGCTGTTGCATCGAGTGGTTTCATTAGAAACGAAATTATTAAATGGCATTCCTAATAACGAGTCTAAATCGCAGGAGAAGATCATCTTAATTCCGATGTTATCGAACAACACGGAACGTAGCGAACCGCGTCGCGCTCTCTAAATTCATCGGCTATTGAATTTCTATAATATCTATGAAATATTTATTAAATTCTCGCGAGCATCGACTTACATCAAGATAATGCAACCAAAGAGAATATTCTAGCACGTTCTGATCGATCGACACGTAGTCACGTAGCGTTCTCAACATACTTCACTCGTTACTGGCCTCTTATAACAGGCGCTGACGTATTACGTAACGAGAAAGCGAATACAAGTAATATACATAGAGCGCCTTTCTTCGCGGGCCATTGTTAACTTCGTTAGTTTTAAACGAGAATGATATAACGAGCCTTATACGTGCGGCCGTCGCAACGTGTTATCGGTAATCCGCCGGATCATGTGCCGGCAACATTGTGTCATAATTTCGTGTCTTTCCTTGGCAAACTTCGATACGAATGGAACTCGATCTTTTGTTCATTAAAAGGTTAGCTGGTTTTGGCGATGATACATAGTCACGAACTAAGGGCGATTTTCTAAAAGTGTTGTATTTAAAAAAAATACGATATCCTTTTTTTCATTCTGATATTATTTCTATTTACTGATATTGCGGAAATATTTCTAGGAGAAATTTTCTGATAGTCTCCATTATTTTCTCATTTCTGAGATAACATTCTCCCTTCATGGCTCGAATGGATTACATTTACCAGCGCACGTTGCACTTAATATAGACAATATAAACATGAATCGATCTAGTTGTGAATCATCGTTATTCAAGCACGAATTATAATTACACTGAGGATTTTGTGCATTTCTAACAAAAATTAATAAACGAAACACAGACTAGTGAAAAACATGAGAGCGTTATTTCCACCCTAGCTGCGTTATTAAAAGAAGAAATACTTTTCTATCCAACGTTTATTTTATATAAGGAATCAGGAAAAGCTTTATTTTGCTTAACCCTTAGCGGTCCGTTGTCGAGTGTGATATACTCGACACAAATACGAAGTCCAATGTTCATCGATGGACTCTATACTACCATCATACTTGGCTAAAAATGGATTAATATGCAATATCATTTAACTGGAACATTAACCCTTTCGGTACGGGCACTCTTTCCGCCGTGACACTCTCGCTGTACGAAACGCCGCGCCGAAAATTCGCACATGACCAGTCCTCCTTTATAAGAAGATATTTCCTAAGCGTTAAATAAAAACTGTGCTTAATAAAAGGACATTTTTGAACAATAGTGTTGCTTGTAGCTTAAGAGATGCTCAGAGGTACTTATATCAAATATTAAGATTTATTTATATAAAATTCTGTTATTTGTACCGGTCGTCGCACGTGCGCCGGATATATCCGGCGCTCGTACCGAAAGGGTTAACGACTAATAGAAAAGGGATACCTTTCATAAGGAAATCACGAAAATGAAGGATTCGACAAAATTCAAGTGAACAGTACCAAGCGGATAAGCGGCTCTCGAAATCTGCGCGGACCGCAAAGGGTTAACGATTCTCAGTGTAATTGTAATGTAAATCTTCCACGCTTCAATTCAATCTAATCTTGTCGTAAAATAAACGATATTATATTTATATCAGTTTCGTCGGTTCCATTGTCAAGATCACTCTCCGACCTAGCCGGGCGTGTCGCCCGCATATATAGAACGCAGTCAAAGTAGAAAAGCTAATACCGGCGATAGTAACGGAGATTCCATCGCGAAATCCGATTGCAGCGTCGCCGCACGGAAGCGGCTCGCCGAGAGCAACGGCGGAACTCGTGCTTTCGGAATGCATTGCGTCGGGTGTCCATGGATTTTTCCGGGTTTCTCGCGACGGCCGCGCACGGAAATACCCATCAGACGTGTGCGCTCGTACCGATGGCGCGGGCACGTCGGGGCGGGCATGCAAAGACAATGCGCGTCCCGTCAGCCGTCTAGAGAAATTTTCAGCATTCTCTCTTTGCTTTTATGCGATCTCCTTTCGCGCCCTCCTCGCGCCGCTACCCACGGCGGTTGTTCCCCTCGTCGTTTCACCCCACCTCCTCCGACCGTCTACACGGTTGCACCTTCGAAGGAGCCGCGGTCGGAAGACAGATACGTCAAGAAGAAAGTCAGAATCTTATTTCCCGGGATGCCTCGCTCTCCCTGAGCCCTTTCTTCCGCAACGGCGCCGCGCCGGACGCGGCCTTCCTTTCCTTCCTATCTCGCATCACCGGCGACGGAATAGCGTATCAAAACTGTAAGACGCGGCACGCGGGGGGGTTGACAGTCTTTGCGGTGTAGGATCACGCAGGCCCTGGGATACCAGACGTCTCCGGGGGATCCCGTTCTCGAAACACCGGCGGGCGGGGAATCGTTTTTCATCTTTCAGCCGCGAGCGCCGCGGACAAGGGACTTAGACCTTCAGTGTCCGAGACCCATTAAAATACGGAATCGGATTAAAAAAAATGGAACAACGAGGACGGGAGCCACGGTTTGCTCGTTCACATAATTTATAGATCGTCCGGGTTCCTCTTGGAGATTTGTTTCTTTCGTTGCTGGAACTGAGACGGCCGCAAAACGACGTCCGAATTTCTGGCTTTGATAAAAGTCGGATCTTTAGAAAGAAATCTACGGGAACTCTTTTTCTGCTCCTTAAAATGGTTATTTAATGTCGCATCAGCTACGTATGGATTATTAGGAGACTGCAGATTTTACGTATTCATGGTAAAAATGAGTAGCTGAAATATAAGGCTATAAAGACATGAATAATATTTGTTCATTATTTTCAAAGTTATTGAAAGGAACAATTTATTTTCATTTGATTTCTGTTTCTTGAAATCGTTTTGGAATATTTTTATTTTGCATCAAGATCCACAGACTAATTATTAACCACTCAAGTCATAAGCTCAAAAGTATTAAGACGCCTGTTCATTTATTTATTTATCATTGCTTCGTTATTATACAAATTTTAATATTTAATTAAAATAAGGTGATTATCGTTGTCTTCATATTTCTTACTTTTCTCTGCTATACTCGACAGACTTCTCATTTTTGTTAATAGAATATTTAGTTTCTTCTGCGAAAGAATATCACCGTTCTTATACAAATTTCGTCCACTGTGCACAAAGTTTGGTCCCGCCAAACGAAATCGATGGTTTCTGACAAGAAGAGGCGTGCTCGCGACTAGGTCGAGCATCAGCGATCGCTGTTCGAAACGTTAAAGGCAATAATCGATGCCACGAAGAAGTTAATTGGCCGTGGCTCGGGCAGCCGAGAGAGTATCTTTCTGGAACGTTTGTTCGACGACCGTTCCACTTTCGCGGGGCTCGGGGGAAGGGAAACGGAAGTCCGAGGGTCGAAGGAACCGCGTGACTAGGGGGGGGGGGGGGGGGGGGGGGGGGCAGAGGGGCTCGAGATGTATCGAATTTCGATCACGTTCCCTTTCCGTGTACTTTCGGTGAATTGGCGCGAATATCGCGTCGCCCCAAGGCTAGAAAACCTCGCCGCGCTTTCTGCGGTCGCAAATTCAATTTTGCCGCGTGCGTGTGTCCTCTCCCCGGCTTGGCGAGTGTGTGCGCGCGCGCGCGTCGGAGAGAGGTTACCGACGGAATTAAGGGGTGGAAAGAGAAACGAAGGAAAGTACAACGTTAATCAAACAGAAAGGCGAGCCACCACCACCCCCCCCCCCCCCTCCTCCCCCTCTTCCCCACGTGAGAGCGAACGTGTAATTGCGGACTCAAGTTTTCCGTAAGGCCTGTAATCAACGGGCCTTGATTAATCGAGCTGCACGGCCAGTTACTTGCCCGGCGAGAGCAGAGCTTCTTTAAGTGACCCAATCTGCAAAGTAATCGCGTTTACGTGGCCACGGTTCAAGGAGGAGGGTCGCTTTATTTCAGAAAACGCCGGGCTTTCGGTTTCGATTTCACCGCTCGCTTTGACACTTGCAGCTTAGAGGGCTCCTCGTGGCCAGCGAATCGCGGCACGGACGAAATCGCGTCGCTGCGTTTATTCGAATATAGTTTCACGAAGCACCGCCGATAACTATAATTACGATACGTAGGCAATTCTGAACGAATTTTAGCGTTCCAATGTTACAAGACAATTTTAGGGTTGGCTAATAAGTCGCTGCGACCTTTTTCTCCGCAAGTGAAAAACATTAACCCCTTGCACTGTAATAACAAGTCAGAGTTGTGTTGTAGATTTCATGCGTGATCTACTAAATATGAATATTATTAATTTCGAATCGAAATCAAATTTAATTATTCTGTTATCGAAGTACAGAGAAGAAGATAAATTAAGACAATATAAGAAATAAGAAATGTTTAGTCCTATTAAAGAAAGTATTAAGATGGCATAAATGCTAATTAACACAGCGTGAAAGGAATCATAGTGCTAGGGGTTGATATATTTTCCATTTTATTCGATTACATTTTGCCATCGTTCAGACAATTTCGTAATACCGCGTTCATAGTAACTTTTCATGTGCAATTTTTACATTGTTCTTTATTAAAATTTATAGCTTTCTCTTTAACGCATTGTACTATGATTTCTGTCGCAACACCATTGATTAACACTTCTCTTTTCTTAACCATTTGCACTCAAAGATATTTTAACTTTAAATCTGAGATAATTTTTCTGGCTTATAGTATTTCTATTTTACGCAATAAAGTGCACTGTTATGCACATGAAATTGATTCTTGCGACTTACAGCAAACAGTTTCACTACTCAACATTTTTTTAAATCTAAATATATTGTTAGAAAAATTATTTTGAAACGTACTAGAATAATTTTAGTGTTGCCTCAGAGGCACCATTCGAGTGAAAAGGGTTAATCATTTCCTAAATGAAACTCAACAATTCTTGCTTCTTACGCGTCTTCATACTTTCATTCTTAGATTTTGCTAAAACAAGAATCAAATTTCGTTTAGATTTAAAATTAACAAATAACAGGCACACACGAATAATATTCATTGAACCACGTAAATCGGATTTAGTAGATCAAAGGGTTAATTGTGCCGAGTTAGCGATTACTATTTCTGACCGCAATATTGGTCGCTCAATTAATTACGACGCGGCATCGGCTACAAATCTTTGACCCGATACCAAATGCCAATAGTCGCGGCATTTGTAGACAAATTTATGGGAACGCAGGTTCGTGGCCAATTCTACGGTACTTTTGCGACGCGTTCGGAGAACAACAATGGCCGTCCGCGCTACCATACAAAACATACAATCGCGCAAAGTTGGCGCTCGACGGTGCAAATGCATTTGGCGGCAATAGTGGGCAATTGCAGTCAGACAAGTAGAATAGGAACGACCTATTGTCAGACAAATGGAATAGGGATGATCTATGGTCAAGAGAATTGGAGTCGGGTGCCTCTATAGTCGGGCGAGTGGAATAAGGACAACATCTGGTCGGACAAACGGCAGAGGAGTGACCCGTTGTCTGACAAGTGGAATCTGGACTGCCAATGATCAGACAAAGTGTGCCACGCACGTTGAAGCCGATCTGTACTTACAGATACGAAGGAACGCTGTCATAGTTGAATGATGCATTAAACGTTTCCATTGTCTGCAGATTTAGGTTATTCAAGGTGTAAAAACATTATTCAAGATATATTGGGTTGGCAACTAAGTAATTGCGGATTTAAAATAAGAAGGAAAATTCAATTCTTTTGCTTAAAAATATACGTTTATTCAACTAAACAAATCAATTGTGACACTGCCCTTCTTTCAAGCTTCATTTTAATATACTGTACATAACATAAGAATCGTGCTTGCCATGCTTGCTTTTTTGAAAATAATTTAATAAAATATGTCTGAGACGCGCGCGTTGCCCTTCCATCTTGAAACTGTAATAAAAACGAAACTAAATAATTAATCGGTGCAATTTTTTTACTAAATTAAAGGTGGAAGTCCAAACAGCAAGAAATCAATATAGATCAGATGCTTTAATCCTGCCTTCTTGGAAATAATACAATAAAGTATGTCTAAAATAAGTTTCTTGTCCTTCCATCTTCATACAGTGATAAAAGCGAAACTAAATAACTAATCGATACAATTTTCTTACTAAATTGCAGATGAAAGTCCAGGCAGCAAGAAAACAATATAACTTAATTACTTTGAACGCGTTGATAAAACAAAAGAATGTGCTAATACCATCTATCAACAAAATCCGCAATCACTTAATTGCCAACCCAATAGAAACTGTTAAACAGAACGACGGATTTCTGTATTTTATGAAAACCTCCACATCCAAGGTACGGAACTTTGATTAGGGTTCCGGCATACCTGTAATTATGCTAGGCATAAGAATGCGTACTGTCGCCTAGTGTAGGTATAATTACAGTTCTTCCACCACACCTATCAATAACTATTTACCCTGGTTTTTACACTACACGAGTGTTTTATTCCACGCAATCCCTCAACAGAAACATTGTTTAATAAATTCGGTGCTCGGTACGCTCATAAAATCTTGTTTTAATTTCCACTTCTATCGTTTCGAACAGGTTGTGGGAAATACGCGTGGCAATATACTTTCGCAACAAGTGCATGGAATCGGCGAACGAAAACCGAAATGAGCTGCAACAAGTTTCCCTTAATCAAACGCAAAAACATGGGAGCGGCAGGCGAGTGGAGTTTAGAAAAATTGTACTCGAGACAGCGCAACTTTCAGGCCGAACGCGAAAATGAGCTGCAGCGACGGCGATGCTTCCGCGTCCCGGTTATAAACTCCAGCAAATTTGCAATGTCGCAGGTTTCGCTCATTGACCTAAAATCGCGACAGTCTTGCCCGAGTCGTCTTTCCCGTGCGCGCGTTTTTTTTTCGGTGAGCTGGGTAGGGCTGGTATCGCGCCGCGGGTTAACCAGGGTTGATGTATTGAAAACAACCCCCGTCCGCTATCTGGACAGCTTATCATATCCATCATTCCACCCTATTTGTACGGACCGCGCGGGTCGTGTTCGCTCGCGAGGATCGCGCGGATCGGCCCCCGCGCGCGCGCTCGTGTACGTATGTGTGTAACGCGCAAACAATCTCGTCGGCCGGCTGCTCTCTTTCCCGACGATGAAACAACCGGTCGGGCGCCCTCGGTTTCAAGGCTGCTTTGCCAGCTTTTTTCATAATCCGAAGGAAAGGCGGCGCGCGATAGGTGTACAGCCGCGGAAAGAATGCAATTAAGTCGGGCTCCGGTGTTGTGCTCCGTACGGAAAAAAGGAGGCCGGTTTTAATTGAAACAGCCGAAATAATCTGCGCCCGGTGAGAGTCACCCGGTGAGGGCCGAGCCGTGCCGAGCGGAGCCGAGGAGACGCGGACGAGACACGCGTAACCAATTAAACGGGTCGTCCGGTGATTTACGGTCGCGAAGTGGCCGGCAAAGCAAACGGAAGACGCGACCGGAATCATGTGTAATAACAAAACGAAATTGCCTTTTTAATAACCCCCGCTGAAACCGCCGGGCATCTCTCCATCAGACGACGCGCGGTAGTCTGGCGATGCTGCGCTCTAAAATTATTTTAGCGTCGTTTCGGCGGTTTAAGGTCATTGTATAGTAGATCGTTGAGTTCTTCGCAACACTAGCTGTAATATTATCTAGTCAGAAATGTGTATTAACATTTGAAAAGTCGAGGTTGGCACAAGTTCTATTTTAACAGTCGTAAGTCTTCCTAAAGTTTAAATTATTATATAATTATATGAAATGGATACATGGTACATAAAATATAATATATCAACTTACCAACATAATGAAGTAACAAAAACTTATATATAGAGATTCTGTGGTAATTGACTTAAAAAATTAGTTCCTTTACATTTTCATTACTTGATCTTTATAACGTCGTATCTTATTACTAGACTGCAGATGTTTATGCGCAATGAAGATTATGTAACACGATTATAAGAATTACAAATTAGTGTAAACAGTGTTATTAAATTCTGCACAGTCCTCGCAATTTTATTTATACTTCAACCGCAGACCGTTTCCATAAATGTATATCATCCGCAGTCTGCTTATCGCAGAGCCGTCTGACTGAACTAATATTTTCGATATCAAAGCTTTGCTCGGTCTGTGAACCCATTAAGAACAACAATCGTTCAAAATATGAAAGTTGGAGAATTGACTTTCGAGCGTGGATCGTAGCTCCGTCGCTCCACGTCTGCGGCGTGTTTACAAATAAACGCCCCTCTCGGGCCCGTTTCCGCTTGATCCCGCTCGGAAACCGGCAAAGTCACTTTCAACTGTTCGCCGGGGCAGCGCGCGGAAGTGAAACTTTTCTTTCTGTGTAGCTCGCATAGAGTGGCTTCTTTCTTCTGTTATCGCGGAACGTTGATTACTCTTTTCCGTTTCACAAAGGAGCCTCTGCCTTGATTGTTCCGTCAGTTACAGCGGACCCGGCGGAAACGCGGGGGATCGGGGGAATCGGTGTAGGGTATTGGCAATTCTTTGTGGAATATCAAATACAACGCGGTCCGGGGGGTGTGTGCTCGGCTGCTGAGCCGTCTGTCGGATCGTAAGGCCGATTACGCTCGCGCGACGATTCCGGCCTGTATGTCGAATTAATTAAATACAGCTGATTCCGTTAGCTAAACCGATTTCGTTTACAAATATTCACACTCTGCGCGGCCGGTCCTAGCCGTGCCTACGGAAATTCAAACGCGGGGATAATTACGATTTGATTGATAGTTATTGTCGGCCGTTTCGGAGGATCTGCGCGATTCTGGTAATCGCCGCTGGAACCGCGCGCGGCTGGTTACCGACCGTTTACGACGCAATCGCTCTCTGGGACTACGTACCAATCCGTGGGTATATTAATTATGGAAAAATACCATTGCGTTGTCAGTTGAAAAATCTGCTGCCGTGCGATCAGATTATTTGAAGGGGTATTCTAGCGTAGAGTTTCGATTACGTTGGTTTTCTTTCAAATTTCTTCGCAAAGAAATTGTGCCATCTTCTGCGCAATTTATGATACTTACAAGGTCTTTTTATGCAAATTTTAGAAGCTGTTGGTTCATTCGTTCTAAAAATGAGTAGATGAAATTTCAAACAATAAAGATATTGAACGAATTCAAAGACTTTTATGTACTGTATTTAATTCACTGAAATCGTTAATGAAATAAAGGGATTCTTTCTGGACTCGCGTTTCTTTCAATCGATTATGATAATTTTTACTTTACAGAAAAATCCGATTTATATTATGAATATCATAATCACTGCAACCTTGTTAATTTTATGGTTTCGGTCGTAAGACTTTGCACATACATTTTTCAACCTATATTCGTCAAGAAAATGTAAAAGAATAAATTGATATTTTTCAGAAATTCGCACTGAAATAATTATCTAATAATAATTAACTATAATAAATAATAATCAACCGCGCTCAATTAAATTATATACACTTGAACATTAAAAGCTATAGAAAGTCTCTCCAAGAAACAATTGGCTGATCGATTACCATTTACCATTACCATGCAGTAGAAAACTGTTGAATTTTTCCAATGCATACTTTATTCGCGATTATTATATTAGTTATTATTATATTACTCCGCGAGTTTCTGGGAAAGAAAGTTAGAAGCGACGGAGGAAAGTTCCTAGAATGACCCGTAGGAGAGAGAGAGAGAGCGGTGGTGAAATAATTACGGTTTCATAAGAATGACAGGGGCGCGGGTGAAGTAGGTAGATACCCTACTAGTTTGTAAAAGTTGCCGTTTAAGGAGCCGACTTTGAAAACTCCGGACCCTCCAGCATTTATATCCATTTATTCGGAAAATGGCCCCGGCGAGCATATGCGGCGCTTATAAATATTAACAGGGACATCTCATTATTTTACATTTTGAGCCCGTAAGCCATATTTACGAGCAATGTCCCTCCCCTGCTCCCAGGCATGAGCGTCCCTCCCCATCGCGTTCCGCCACCCTGAATCGCCTTTATTCTGCCATCAAATCCGGCCAGCAGATCTCGCCGATATTTTAATTCCTAATTAAAAGATGCCACCCTCGCCTGTCGCGAGATTCTAATCGTTTTCGAATTGATTAACGTACGAATGAATCTTTACACCCCCACGCTTCGTCAAAATTTCTTTGGCTAGATTTTTATCCGGATAAGGGATGAAAGGACTGACAAATAAAATTTTGTTCGACGTTGTTAGATATATATGCAATCGAATAGAAATTGATCTAGATCAAACTTAATACGAATACAATTTTTTGCTTACAATTGATTGGAATAAAAAGGATGGAATATAAGATGCTCTGTTCATAGATCATTAACTTATTTATGTCATATTACTTTTTTCGAATTATTCGAATAAATAAATAGAACAATTTATGACCGATAATGGACACTTCGACTAACAGGAATTCATTAGGATAATTATCTTACACGAATGTTTATTCGAAATAACAATATGAATAACGCTCAATTCTACAATTTGCTATTTTTCGAGCAAGAAATTTTTAGCAAAATTGCTGAAAGGATTAGAGGGCACCCATGTATGGAGTTCCGACCGACCACTGGCCTCGTTTCGAAAAGGTGCATTAAAACCATAATGCTGTCACTTCGCGATACCAATTCCGGAGAGTCGCGAGGGACGGTATCCGTAGGTCAGAATTTATCTTCCGCTGCTTTTAACGAGATTAAAGAAGGATCGTGTGCCGCAGAAAATTCTGAGTGTTTCCCGGAACGATTTCTATAAAAACTACAAGCACCAGTTTAACGGATCTACGCGCCGGAGCTCCGCGTCTCTCGACAGCGTTATCGGCGGACCGTGAAACACACCACGAGGTTTATACATTTTCGTTCCTCTGCACGGTGTAGAAATTTCCTAATCTCGCGACCGATACCTCAAATTTTATTTCTAATATACAGAAATCGATTATTTTTACGTTCTTTTATATTTACGCATAAAAATAATGGATAAAATAACGTAGACGATAACAGTTATTATTGCAGATGCATTTGCAATGTAAAAAAGACGTCGAGGTGTATTGTCATCGCTTGTATATAATTTTAAGATTATCAACTGTTATCAATCAATAATTATATTTTTAGAATCGTGGTAGTCGGTATTGTTATGGAAAAGACAACGGCTGTGGGATTTCATACGATTGTTAAGTATTTGGTACATTGAGGATTGATTATCCTGTAAAAACATAATTTCTGAAAGGCTGTTTAAAAAATAATATAAGTTACGGATTAAAAGTTGAAAAATAATTACATTGAGGATGGAAAAATATTCTACACACGACCAGGTACCATATCCATACCTTCCTTTTATTTTCGTACTTTTTGTACCCTAAAATGAAGATTAAACTTTGTTGAACTGCACAGTCATTAGATGAAACAATTCGGAGTAAAGTTAGCAGGATTTAATAGTCAAATTGATTCCCTGATTGGTACTCCCACCTATTTCATCAATTTTAAGAATTCTACTTTCCTGGCCTTGGCCATAAAATGGCGAAATTTGGCCACTGCGCGCCGCTGCGAAGGACTGCCATTGACCGCGAAGACGCGGTACGTCGGTATCTTCGAACGAACTCGAGCAGCCCGTCGACGCGTTGAAAGGAAAGTGGCGGCGCCGAATCGTTCGCCGACACGTGTCCGAGTGCATCGACGATGGTCGGAGCCGGAAACGAACGTCCATGACCATGTAGATCCATTGAAATCGGTTGAATGTGGCCGCGGTCGCTACAGAACCAGAAACTGTGGTGGAAGGAAGCAATAAAGGATGGAAAATGAGTCCGGTGGACGAGGCAACGTCGGAGAAGAGGCTTCCCGGAGATAATCTAGACGCGACGTGATGGAGAAGTGGCAGGTCAGACTAGGCGAGTTGTCAGCTCATGATGGATGGACGCGCGGCACGTACGAGCGAAGATTCCTCTCCTCTTTTCACGTGGTCTCTCTCCGGCTTCCTCTCCTCCGTCCGTGTGCTCCCTTTTCCGTCTCGCTCCGCCGCCGTGAAGAGGAGAGAGCGTCGCACTCCGCGCGACTGTCGTTACCGCGCGCCTCATTTCGCCGATTCTTTGCGCCAGAATAACAAGCGACGCCCGCTTGCTCCAGTTTCGCCCCGTTTTCAAATATCCTCCGCGAAACAGGCTAATTATCCTGTCGTCTGAATAGATTTCCGCGCCGTTTCGCCTACCAAACAGTCGCTAAATCTCTAGACTAGATTACCATCTATTATACAGGGTGTACAAGGATAATCGTGTCGGCCGGGTACCGAATCTACATACGAAAGTAAGTCGAGAAATATAACATTCTTTCATCTAACACTGCGGCGTTGCCTTGTAAAACCGATAAGATCCAGTTTACTCAACTTTCTTACAATTTTTATTATAATATAGTCAACGATGTGATTTATTCAGTCGATTCCCATGGAAATGTCTGCACTGTACGTGCAGACGTCGGTGAAAATCGCAAAAAATCGCAATGAAAATTGCGAGACGTTCGACGGTGTACGTTCTAGTCGATGCATAGATATGTAAAATATACAACGTGGCGCTGCATAAATGCATTTGCCAGCCGCAGCGATGAAATCTAGCCAGATTACGGTTACACGAGTGGAACAAGTTGACGGTTGGTCAGGCAAGTAGAATAGACCGTCATGCGGTCAGGCAAGTGGAATACGGCGTGCCAGTGATGAACTAGTAGAATAAACATACGCAATGTAATATAGCTGTATGATCATACGGGTGAAACAGAAGTGCAATATGATTGTAGAATGTCCTACGCGCGATCAAACAAAGTAGAATAAAGACATTGCAGAGTTAGATTAGTAGAATAGTTGCCTACTTATGTTCTCAACAGTGGAGTAGCGTCCACCTGTGGTCATACCAGTGGAACAAAATTGCTTACAGCGAGTCAAGTATAAGATTTTAATAATGTTATTATATTATTTTTAATCATATAGGGGGAATAATTTATTATTTTTTAAACTATGATCCGTAATAATATTGAAACTAAGTAATTAAGTAAGTAATATCAAACGTATAAACATTTATTAATCACAATTTTAGTTTAGTTTGTCGCAATTGAAGCAGACAGTTTTAATTTTTCATAAGAGTTCGCAGTCTAATAATCAGATAATAAAATCATTTGATTAATATTCCGTGCGAAGATCTGAATCACGATGTATTCGTCAAATACACAATATGTTCGGTAGCATATGTGAACCCTTTCCAACCGCGATGCAACACTGCCGGGGCAACGTTCGTATCTACGACGTTCCTCTTCGAGGCACGATTCGTTGGTAAATCGTTCCGTTTTTAACCAACCCTCCCCGCCGACATTATCCTCGAAATAAGCTTGGTAACGCCGAGCAATCCGGCCGGCACGGCGTTCTTCTATCGCGAAACAATATCGGAGCAACTTCATAATCGAACCGGTCGTTCTGAAATCCTACGTGAGATATCCTCTACGAAGGATATTTTTGTAAGAGACAATTCCAGAGCTCTCTGGGGCTTTCTCTCGCAGCGTCTCTCTCCCTCTCTCTCTCTCTCTCTGTGTCTCTCTCTCTGTGTGTGTCTCTCCCCGCCGCGTTGAGACTTCCTAGATTACTCTGCCAGCTCGCCTATCCCTTCGGTTACCTCGTATCCTTCGGTTCCCGTTCGCAAACTCCTCGTCCGTAAGAAAATGCCGGGAGTTCACACTCCAATTCCCCGTTTCTATGGAGCCGGGCGCGACCGAGAGAACAGAGGCCGTCGCGGAAGATCAGAAATATTTCGTAACAATATGCATACGTAACGTCGCATTGTTCTCGTCCTTTTTCCCAGGCAGTTTCGTACTGTAATTTAGAATGTTCCTGGGCGACGCGACCCCGCGTTGGGACGTCGACGTTATATTCCGCCGCGCGAGCGAATGTATATTCCTTTGACGTCACTCTATCCTGTCCTACTTTCAGTTTTCGTTTCGCGATCACATTTCACCCGGTCCGTTCAACGTTCCGGCTTCAGATTAATTACCGCGCGCTATTTATTTCCCGTCTGGTGACGGTCCGTTTGTCGCTTGTAATTCGGTGTTCGCGACGCCCGATTAAGCGGGGTTCATTGCAAATCGGCGAAGAGGTGGTACGCGCGTTTAACCTTTGCCAGGGTTATGCTGGCAAAACGGAGGATCTTTCAGCGAGGTGCAAACTTTAATCCCTTGCCGTACTTTGACGAGTCAGACTCGTTATGGAGATTTCTAGTAATAAACTGTTAGGTATGAATGTTCATCCGTTCCTTTAAATAGCAATCATATTTTATTCTCTTGTCACCAATATTTAAACATTCTCAAGTAGATGTAAGTACACTGTAAATATAAAGTTGCTACTTTTTGTATGAAATTAGTGCGATCGAAAAGATTCTATTACGTTGGTGCGTATGAAATGTTAGATGTTTAAGTGAATATATGAAACTATATTTTATTTCAAAAGTTGTTAATTTAATCAAAATATGTCAGGTTATGCTTTGCTACCGTTTGCTTTACTACATCTTTTTCAACGAGATTTCAATGCAGAAATGTCTGATATGGAATATTTCAGAGTGTCTTCATTTATATACTATTTAGCCCGTAAAACCTGTCCTAAATGTTTAAAATAGTGAAAGTCGGTTGGCGAAAGATCTATATTTTACAAAAATATTTTATAGTTTATTAATCCGAAAAATCAGAATTTCTTGAAGACAGACATCTATGAATTAAACTCGCGTTGGGAAATGTGTATTGAAACAAATGGGTCACATTTTGATGAAAACAATAGCTTTTGAAAAAATATATACAGTTGTATATACTCGCTTAAAAATCCGATATTTCATATGCACCATCCTAATAATTATACTAATTGTAAAGAAAATGGTACGGCAAAGGGTTATGTATCGTTCATAGATCTCGGCACCTTATACAACGCAGTGAACGACTAAAAAATGTTCGAGTTATTCCGTCGAGTTTGAAAAGTGTTATTTCGTTCTAAAAGATGTACGACTACTTTTATCGGCCACTGTATGTATGGATCAAAGTACATACTTGCAGTCAACACACTTCGAATATTAACACAATTGAGAAACGACTTGGTGTTGCAACAAGTGTTTCGTCCTGCGAAAAGTATACACTCGAGTTCAATACCTAGACGTCGAATTCGATTCTTGAAAATGATCTTGGAAGACGTTTAACTGCCGTTATCTCGCTATTTTCGGCAGCAGCATAGCCGCAACGGAATTACGCGTCCGCGGCGCGACACGTTCTATTAATCGACTCCCGTGGAAATTTTACAGACGAACGAACCCACTTAAATTTTTCAACCCGACGATCCCCAGACTTTTTCGACGGCGTCTTATAAAAATTGGCCCATTAATCCCGTCCCGCGAACGACTCTTTCCTCTACGCCATCCGCCGTGGCCTCAGCCTCAGCGTGCCCGCTCTCTCCACTTTTTCGTCTCCGAAGCTTTACAGCACGCTCACGCTCTAATTCTCCGCGGGTTCTCCACCCTTCCTCTCGCTCTCCTCGCCACGCTCTCTCTCTCTCTCTCTCTCTCTCTCTCTCTCTCTCTCTCTCTCTCTCTCTCCGTTCACCCACCTCTCGCTTCGCCGGCAAGAAAATATTATCTCCGAAGCTATCCCCGAATACAAGCAAAATTTCAAGTCCGCGGAAACGACGAAAGTTCACTCTCTGTCATACACTCCGGTTCATTTCGTGTACTTCAATCTTCGGGATACGTCGACGCGCTTGCACCACAGTGGCCCTTGCCTTTATCGGGGCAAGTAGCGGCCCATAATCCCGGCCGGGGCCGAACCGTGGTGATCGATACGAACTGAGACGGTCGAAGCTACTTTAATCAACGTGCTCGAAATCGTTCCCGTTACAGCTCCAGTTAGCCAGGGGAAACGTACCTTTGTCAAAGACACCGGAATTTTCACCGCGTTTTTTCAACCGATGCACCTTGGTCCGCGGCAAAGGGAACGCGAACGTAAAGGCAATTGCGAGTACGGTACGCCCTCGAACAACATATGAGCCGTCTATTTTGACAGTGACCTAAGTCCGTTTCTATCGAAATTGAGATATTCAAAGGTTGCTTTCAAACAATAAAATAACAGAAATATACGTATGCTATACCGATGTGTCATCCTACTTGATTGTGTTTAAGAGACTTAAATTTACAATTCTCATTAAAATAATAGTAATTATTAGCAGAGACGCATTAGAATTAAATTGATTTCTTTTCAACAGTAGAACTACTAAAGTAGACAAAATCGCTGGTTTCTAATTCACAGCTTCTGAAATTATAAAAATCTTTCGAATAAAAATGTTTACTTACTCTATCAAAGTATATATTGCAATATAAATCGTAGGAAGCTTAAATAAATCCAACTATGCTGTTATTGTAAAATGATACACATTAATCGCGTTTACGGTTAGGTAGTTCCAGCGTTCAACGGAGTGATCTTAGGACGTGGTCCTGAAATTCGGCGGCTTCAGCAGCAACGCCTCGAAGCAAAGATAACAATCTTCGCCGAATCCGAACCCGGACGTGACGGTCCCGTGCTAATGCCTTATTCCACATCTTCGGCCGCTCATCAACGGTAGCCAGGCTTCAAGACGGACGATACGTTCACGCTCTAATTCGCGTGTTCGTGTTCGTGGTTGCCGCGGGGAGTAGGCAAGGGCGAGAGAGGGCCGGGGTGTGCTTGTCTAATGCTCGTTTTCCTTGGTGCCTAGAGCGACAGTTAGAATCCACGTATCCCGGCGTCGCCACACAAAGCCGGCGGTGTGTGTACGTGTGTGTGTGTGTGTGTATAGGTGTCCTTTATTCGCGCAGTGTTACCGGGCTGGCACAAACGAGAGTCCAGTGGACCGGAAGGTGAGCTCGCAGCCAGCGTCCGCTCGAAGCCTGCGAGCGTGTCTACCGTTTCCGCAATTTGTGCTTGCGGCTTCTCCTCGCAGACGATGCCAGACGTACGGGGTAACGAGCGTTCGTGCACGATGACGAGCACGAGTGCATTTTTCAACGCCGGGCACCGCGACGTCGGCCCGCGTCGAAGCCAACCCGCCTAGGTCCTTGGTCTTCTTCTTCTTCGCCCTCGACCTCCGCCCCGTGGCGCTCCTCTCCGCTCGAGCAAACCAGGCAGGGTGAAAACGTTTATTAAATGTCTACAAGATGCATCGCGCCGGTGGCTCGCGGGTAACCTTTGCTCGCGTGTTTTATGCCTCCTTGGAAATTCCTATTCCGCGGTTATAAATCCGCTCGAACGGTCGCCGGGAGTACGTTCCGCCGGCCAATCCTGTAGAATTCATTCGCCCGCCGCCGCCGCGAACTCCGCGGAACTATCGAGCTGTCGTCGCACTGACCAGGTTCGAATTTTATGGAATCTCGCGCGATTCAGAAACGTCTTCAACTTCCTGTCGTACTTCGACGAATCCGTCTTCGTGATCTCCGATAATAGCCGGGCATGAAATGTTTTCATAACAATATTAATACTGTTACGAAGACTCGTCCAAATCAAGGATACTTTTTTCTTCTTGAAAATTATTAGGTTGGGGAAAAAGTAATCGATTATTTTCTCGGTAGACGGCTGTAGTGATCGATAGCTGTTAAAGTATCGATCAAACAATTTCAGATTTATGCTCGTTGGGAGGGTGGCATTTCACGCTACAAAAATTCTCTTTCTGTTTTTCGTTTGGTTTTTAAGTTGCGAGCTGGCACCAAGCGATTACCATGTTTATCTTGCATTGTAAAACTTCCTCAGTGATAAGAAATTGGCATCGAGAGAAGATTGTAAAAGTCGATTGCAAGAGTTTTTCCGCTAATAGGGGCCAAGACTTCTACGAGAGAGACATTGTGAAGGTACCTTTAAAATGGCACCAAAAAAACGGTGCTTATTTGACCTAAATCGGACAATCGGAAACATGTTAAATAAAGTCTTGAAGTTCACGTAAAAATAATGGATTTCTTCCTCTCAAACCTAATATTACAATCGAAAATTTTAATCAGTCGTTGAGTAATTTAACCGCGTAAAATGTGGAGAAGTACGCGGAGAATGGAAACATTGCTGCTCGGATGAACCGCGTACCGGTGTTAAAAAAGTTCTGAGTGCAGACGGATTATCGTAATCAGTGCCCTAGTAGACGGAACATTTTGTAATAACGAACTCGGCTAATGGAAAATAAAATCGGATAATCGACCGCGTGAATTATGCACGGGGTTACAAATAAGTCCGAGGCAGGTTCTCTCGTCGTTTCGCCGGCTTCGGAAACAGCAGAAATTCCAAAAGCTCTTGAGAGCATCGGCTTTCTTAGAGGATCGCCAACCACCTAAAACTACGATAAATCCAAGAGAATTGTCACGGCGATAGCACTTATTTGCCACAGTCGTGCTGCGGAATGTGGACCTTTCGTTTATGACAGAGAAGAACTATTGTCGAGGGAACGAAACGAAAATCGTGGAAATGCTGCTCTTCCATATAGGACAGGGGAGAGCGGGGCAAAGTTAGCCCGGAAAAAGTTCGAAGGGGGACATAAAACATTTTCTTTGGTAAAAGGCTAGTAAAGCGAATTTAAATAATAATTTTATAACTTTATATAATTAAAAAGCGTCACGTTTCTAATTAATCTTAAAGTATTTAACCCCTTGAACTATGATAACGAGTTAGACTCGTGATAAAGTAATTCCATGCAAGTTCTGCTAAATATAAACATTATTAATTTCTTCCGAATCGAAATCAAATTGAATTTTTCTATTATCAAAGTCTAGAAATGGAAGTAAATTTAGACAATGCAAGAAACAAAAATCATTTGGCTCTATTCAGAAAAATATTAAGGACAAACAAGTGCTAATTAACGCAATGTGAAAGAGGTCGTAGTGCAAGGGGGTTAAAACTGCATATAAACAGGTCTTACTATGGGACAACGAGAGACTGAAACGAAAGCAGTAAAATTAGAAATTAAACGAATCAATTAATTGTATTGAATTATTTAGGTAGTTATATTTAATAATTTTTTCTGAGCTTAATGAACTGTGGTTGAGAAATGTAGAAGTTTTAGGTTAGTTTTGAGTTAAGTTACAGCGCACTTTGTTCACGCAGTTTTCTTCCGCTTTCCAACACAGCTCAATTTGCCTCGAATACTACGTTTCTCCTAAATCGATTTTCAGTCATCTTACGTTACAATTAACATCAATATTAATATTTATAAAACAAAACCTCACAAGTCACAACTTATTCATCTAAGTTTCAATTCCCAGAAAATTACCCATCGTAGACGTTGTTACTTTATTACCTTATTACCATATTCATTTTCCAAATAAAAGTATTATTTGACGAATATAATTATTATTTGGCAGTTGAATCAATTTAAACTTCGCGTCGGAGAAATTTTAATTTTACAAGTACGGGTTCAACGAAGCTCCCTTTGCCCCGAGCCCCGTTGTGCCCCTATGGAGTGGCAGGAAATGAGCGTCGCTAAAAGCGGAACGCGACGGAACACGGGAGACCACACGAGAGTCGAATAAATTCGGCGTCGATCGGCTCTGTCTTTCGTCAACAAATACGCCTATAATCGGATTTACGTTTTGTCGGCGGACAGGTGGTGGGGGTCGGCTTTTCGCTCCTGGCGCCGCCGAAAAAAAGAGTCCGTTCCGGGCGCCGATTATGCGACCGGCTCCCGTCTGGATTATACCCGTCCGCTGACAGGGACGGGGCTAATGTTTCCGTTCCACGGCCGGAACGGTTTTAAAAATGCACCGGGACGCACTCGTAAATGTCCAGACTACGCCCTGGGGTAGAGTCGCGAAACAAGGGGGTTCCGCGGGGGTGGCGAGGCTCGTATCAGGGACAGCTGCCCCTCCTTCTCTCTCTCTCTTTATCTCTCTCTTTTCCCTCTCTCTCTCTCTCTCTCTCTCTCTCGCGCGCCCTTCTCTTGGTAACCGTCGTGTTCGCAGCGACCCCCGTCGCGCAGCAATAAATTTGTTTTAAAAAGCGCTTTTGTTCGTCCCACGCGCGCGTGTCTGGTACGCGCGTTGGTCTGCGCGCCACGCGCTAAAAAACGAGCAGGCCGAGCGCTAAATCTCGGCGTAAAATAGGATCCGCACGGCGCCGCGGGGCAAGGGGCGTGCATTTCGCTGTCCAGGTAACGACGATCAGCGTATTTAGCGGCGGGTTACGGAAGCCCGAACATTTCGCGGTGGTCGCGCGCAAACTTTCCTAGGAATTTCTACGAGTTCGCGAAAGTATTTCGCGGTACAACGATATCCGGACCTCTGCGCTTTCCAAATCCGAATTACGTTTTATCGTACGTTCGACCGTGTAAAACATTGCGCGTTACGAGTGTCCATCGACAGCTTTTCGCAACTTTACAAAGACGATTACTGGAAACAGAAATTAAGTCGAAAGAAATTTTTTTCTAATAATTTTGATAATTAGTGTTTTCATTGGTAGTGTAATCAAGTTATACAATTTTTCTTTTGTTTTTAGAATATTATATTTCAGCCACGAATACATAAAATTCGAAGGCTATTAATAGTAGCAAAAATAAAAAGCAAATTCCCTTTTAATGATTTCATTTAAATGCAAATACTGTAACTATGTTATTAAATTCTTAATTTGTCTTCACAATGTTATTATTCCGTCTACTCGTTTTATCTATAAATGCACAAATGCATTTGTCCAGTTGCGAAACACAGTATATGCGTTCAGCGCTCGATTGACCCAGTATTGACTCTTTGCCCCCGAAACCATTTCAATTGAAAATCTAAAATAATTTTTCTCGCTTCTAGCATTTCCATTTTATATAACAAAATTCATTCTATGCATACGAAATTGAGTCTCGTGACTCATGTAACGGTAATACTTTCAACAATTTTTTAAATCTAAGCTTTGCCGATAAAAGTAATTTTCGAACGCGTTATAATAACTGTTAATATTGCTGTAGAGCCGCCACTCGAGTGCAAAGGGTTAATTTAGATATTAAAAAATATTTAGATATTAAATACTATATTGTATAGTAAGACATTGGTAGGCAATAAAATCAAAGAATGTAAGATAGGTAATAGTAGTCCGCGCGTCGGTCTGATCCTCTATCGCAGCCGTCGCATAAACGTCGGAAGCGAGACGAAGTTCCGGGCGCAGGCCAACGTTTGGTCGGTAGCATCGTTCCGACGGAATCGATGGTTTAAAAGTATTTTGCAGGGGTCACGAAGGGTTAACGAGAAGCAGCGGCGAGGCGCGCACCGGCCGAAAGAAGTTCATCAAAGTTTCGGAGCGGCGCGGCGGCTCTGGTATTCGAAGCACGTGCACCGGCCGCGTTAAATCAAACGGTTGACGTTGCACTAACGCGGCCGGGACACGCGACGGTTCCTCGACCGGCGAGATAAACGCGCGAGAAGACTAGTTAGCCGCGACGATTCGCCGTCGTTTGGGATATCTAAACGAGGGAACGCCCGGGGTGTCGCGTCGCATGGCGGTCTGGCGAACCAGCGATCCCTGGACAAAATTATTTTACCGTTGTTTCAATGTTTAATGTTGTAGTAAGACGTCGAATTTGCCTCGACACCAGATAGAATATTATCGAGTTTATTTAATTTAAATCGTGGTTTATTATAATTTAAAAAATTGAAGTGGCCAGCATTTTGTGTGAAACGAAATACTTTTGTTGCAGGTTTCTATGCTCTAATTTTTATTAAATACATTTTTTTCAAAGCTTATTGGAAGTGTCTGCAAAATCATAGATTTCGTATTTTTATCAGGTATAATTCCACGAATTAAAGTATACATATTGCTAATTAAAAATGTCAAGGTATCTTGAGCGAACAAAAGCTTCGATCGAATAAAAGAATTTTTAGAAAATTTTATTGTTGTACTTTGTTCTTCTCAAAGGATCATCTGTTTCTAATTCAAATCTCTCTTGTCAAATTAGAGCAAGTACCTCAAAAACTCCGTGTAATCTTTAAGATGTACATCCTGCATAATAATTACTTCGCTCCTTATTACCTGGTCTTCGTAACATTACATCTTACTACAGCACTGTCCGAATCAACAAATATGTTAGATCTTAAAGCTCGAGTTATAAAGCTAGCTTAAATCTAGCTTTAATCTAAAGCTCTAATAAACCCATTCGAAAGAAAGAATCATTCAAACTATAAACGTTACGAAATAGACGATTAGCCATGGATCGCTGCTCCGTCAGAGCACCGTGCGTCGATCCGCGTCGGGACTCGGCCGCGAACGAGCGTGAAAATCCCGGCCGCGGCGTTTACTTAATGATAAAAGTTTCCGTGTCTAGGAGCCGAGTGCCGGGCACCCGGAAACTCTTAAACCGGATTTAAGGAGCGCGCAGGAAACTGGGCGAGCGTGGCCGTGGCCGTCGCCGTCGCTTGCCTGAATCGCGCCACGGAATTTCCAGCCGGATAGTTGGCCGCCGATTACGCGGCGATACGGCCGCGGATTTACCGTGATCGCGCGTATTATTCGAGGCGGGAGGAACGCGTGTCACCGGTCCGTCGGCCGCGACACTAAATATTCGATAGTACACCGGAGCCGGGAATAAAATATGGACGCGTCCCGGATTTTATTTACCTTATATTCGTAGGGCGAACGGGTCGGCTCGACGCAATGCTGCGCCGCGCGGTGTTGCGATCGCGCGCGGTCCGATGTTACAGCGCAGCAATGAACCAGAAATCCGCAGTCTGCATTTTTCATGAAACGAACACGGGAATCGTGCACCCTCGAATAACGGTGATACACCGAGCTTCTCTTATTGGTATACGATAATGTCGCTGATATCGGCGCTTTTGTTGCGCACTTAGATAGTATCTGCGAATCGAGCTCGCTAAAAATATTTTGGCTAAGAAGCGCGAACATTTGTGCAGAAGTACAATATCATTTCTTTCAATTGCGATACGTATACTTCGTTTGAAACAGTAATTTATTTCTGTATTAAATCAGATGCCACTTGGAACATTTAGTTGATTTTACAAATATATAATTCGAAACGTAATAAGTAGTTCTCGGATTATATGCTTTCTTGAAAGAAATGACTGGGTAAAATATTAAGCAGTAAATAGATCAGAAAGAACGTTTACTTTTTTTTAAATTATTAATAAAGGAAAAACATTCTCCCGTATCTAACATTTTTTATGATCAACTTAGACAATTCTTCTTTCGCGTCTTTAATGAGAAGTATTGTTAGAAAAAGAGATAGATTAAAATTTGCGTAAAAATCGGCAGGCTAATATATCAAACACTGCTACACGCAAAACAGGTCTCCAAACAATATCATGATATTACCCAATCTTTGGATACAGTTGTCGAGGAAATATGAAAAAGTGCAAAACAAATATGTTGCGCGCGTTCCGAATCGCGCCGCGGACGCATTAAAATCCTCGCGCGTTAATTAATAACTGCCGCAAGTAATTTATTCTTGTTTCATCATCGTATAAGTAAGATTGACCGAGGTTTGCGCAGCTGAACAAATCGTTGGTACCGCGCCCAATAATTCGTCGCTAATGTGGAACGGAGACCGTAAAGATATCCGCCGGTCGCGTCGCGCCGCGCGTATTCTTTGCAAACACGTTACCGAATTATTTATCGCGACGCCGTACCCGGATATTTAATAAAGCCGATAATTAATTGGTTTAATTAAATTTCGGCAATAACGTCGATTACAATTGTCTATCGTAATCCGGGGGCTACGTGCAAAAATTCCCGATTGTCCGTTTACCATCCGGGACTCGTAGCCGTGTGTGTTTTCGATCATGATACACGGGATATCGCGCTGGTTCTTCGATTAAAATGAGCCTCGGCCGCCTACGCCGCTCCTGCTATTACGGATTTATATATGCAAATCAGATTGGTATCGGTCCGTGCCGCGCGCGCGCGCGCGCGAGAACGTCGTTGAAATTCGTTCGCGGCAAATTAAGCGGCGGACACATTTATGGACCGTATGCGCCGTGTACATTTTTAATTATCATTTACGAGGCCGGACTTTTGCAAACGGCCACTTCGCTTATGATCAATGCGCAATTCGCAAAATTTTCATTTTCCTGTTATGCCGCCCGGATACCGTTCGACGTGAATATTAAATGATGCCCCGGCCTATCCGACCGAATCCGAACAACCGTCCGATCCGATTTCAATCCGTTGTATGGAAATGCGTTTACAGAAAACTTACGCGAATTATCCGTGAAACGTTGTTGCCGCTGCAACACCGCTGCAACGCCGCTGCAAGGTCTCCGTTGAAAAGGATATTTGCTCGGCAATACTTTAATTTCATGTTTCAGCTCGACGCGGTTCGAATTCACGATTAAACGGTGGATTTTATGCGTCTGTCAGAAAAATGATTACGTGCGACGGGGTCTAGAAAATTGTACGATACTACAGTAATCATTAAACTGCGGATCTTAACGTAGATTTTTATTTTTATTAGACATTTTCTGCAAATCTGAGGAAGGGAATTTCTTGCATCGGAACATTATTTATGGTAAATTTTACAAACTTGCGTGTACGTGTAAAGAAATTTAAAAAGTGCATAAAACATTAAAGAATGTTATGTCATGTAATTATAAAATTTTTTTATCAACTTCTTGAAAATCGATAGAGAACATTGTTATTTTGCATAAAAATCAATAATTCTGATGCAATGCGATCTAAATAGTAACAAAGGCGGAACAGAATCACTAAACTGCAGAACGAAGCTGCCATATTAATTAAAAATTTATTATTATACTATATATAAACTATTATCTTCTGCTCGACTTTTGTCTTGCTTTCAACAATTTTTACTTGTCAGAGAAGTCCAGCTCGAAGTCCGTTCGTACCCAGACGTATCTAAATTCCGGTACTCCGGCGCGGGTAATTGGTGGCAGAAAGAGTTAATCAATCGTCGACTGCCGAATGGACACATCCTCCATCGCTCCCCCTCCCGGCCGTAAATTTAAAGGGTGCCGGGCCGCGGCCGGCAATTACCACGGCCGAACAAAAATTCACTCGGCCCCATTATCCGGACGGAAACTGTCGAAAGTTTTCCGCGGCGCAATATGCAAAACCGGTGCAAGTCTGGCGTGATACGGCGCGCCGCGCCGCGCCGCGTCGGCCGGAGCGATAGAAATACGCCATTTCCGCGCGGCTCGAGCGTAGCCCAGGGAGCTGCTAAGGAGGGAGGAAAATCCCATCAAACTTGTAAGTGCCGAAAGTTAACGCCGCCACGGCGCGGCGGTCCGGCGGCCGGTTCGGTTCGACTCTCGGTTTTTCTCGTCTCGCACCCCCGGGTGGCGTCCGTTGCTCCCTTCGGTAGTTCGCGGTCGGCTCTTCGCCGGTTCCTCGTTCAGGCCCGTCCAGAAACAAGTGGAAAAGTCGTGGTCGGTTAGCTGCGCGTCGCTCCTCTCCCCTTCGTCGCAGAGAGGGGTGTTCCGTCGATTCAACCGGTCGAAATAATTTCCATCGTCTGTTTGATTGTAGATGAAAACTCGGCTTTATGTTGATATTGCATGTGACTGCACCGAATTGCCTGATATCTAAGTGTCAGATAAATAAGTGTCAGAACTGTCCAGCAGAGACTTAACGAGTACGATTTATACGGCCGCGTTTCTAGAAAAGGGTCACTTATATCAGAAGAAAATGGTCGAACTTGAATCGCGTACGCAAGAGAATATTTTTACTGCATTAACCCCTTGCACTGTAATAACAAGTCAGACTCGTGATACAGATTTCAGACAGGATCTACTAATTATGAACATTGTTAATTTCGTCTACATCGAAATAAAGGTAAATTCTTCTCTTATCAAAGTCTAGAAACAAAAGTACATAAAGACAGTAAAGGAAACAAAAATTGTTTGGTCCTACTATTAAAAATATTAAAAACAAATAAGTACAAATCAATGCAGCACGAAAGGAATCATAGTGCAAGGGATTAATTAACAATTTATTCGATTCGAATCCGACGCGAAATCGTTTTCTGTCTAAGGCTATACCTTCCGGTTAATTCCACCCCTTCCTTAAGTTGGTCCCACTTTCTTTTATACGAGCTTTAGGACAATCTTTACCCAAGCTGCAATCTTAGGTTAATTTTAGAGCATAGTTTTAGTTATTCCAAATTATACTTCGACCAGTTAAATTGACAAGAAATAGTCGAACGCGCGCCGCGAACGAGCCGTTCCGTGGTTGAAGGAACGAAAAGTGCTGCGGGGGAAATAATACGGTCGAAAATCCAGCCCCGTTCCGTATCCGTCGCCGACTGCTCGCGGGGAACGAAATAATGGCGAGTTGCTACCGCGGAAAATTCAGAGTCAACGACAGCGTTATTGTTTTTCAAGAGTTTCGCGCGGTACGAGCCGACCGACGACGGCGGCAGGGGGAGTTGCTCCGTGTGTTCGGGGTTCGGGTTCGGTTCTCCGGGACTCTCCGGGCTTCGAGATGTCTGAGTCGCAAAGGAGACGCCCTTTTTCTATCCCCCCCTCCTCCGCAGCCGGCGTTTAAGCCAGAGCCACCCGGCCCGCGTGAACTCACTTTGAAATATCGCCGGCAGCCGGGAATATCGTTATTCCCGCGAAAACGACGCGTCGCGTCGCGACACCGCGCGAGCGCGCCCGTGTTACAATATTTAATAATGCGAAGCGACGCGTCGACCTCTCTCTCTCTCTCTCTCTCTCTCTCTCTCTCGCTATGTCCCTAGTGTTCCCCTACGTTGATCGAAACGATGTTTGCGCTGGAACGAGCTGAAAGGACGCCGCACTTTCACTTCTTCCGATGGTTGCGCGTAGCCGAGCTCCGGCGTGATCGCGGCCCGTTATTGCATTATTAGAGGCTTTGTTCTGTCGAATTCCACGAGGAAATTTTACTTCTCATTCACTGAGAGCATCTGCAATAAATTCCCTTGTGGAATATGTAAATTTCTTGACGTAATCGTATTTATAGTGAAATTGAAAAGCGTGCACTTTATATTGGATTGGGGAGAAAGTTCGTAGCGTTTTTGTATGTTCTTTTACTTTACAACGATTTGTTGCTGTTTGACAAAGTGTATAATATTCATTCGATATGTGTTTGTGCTCTGTTTCTGCTCCACAAAACTGTGCTTTTTCGAATTATCAAACTTCGTTAAACGAGTTTCAAACATTTCGCTCAGATACAGACTCTTTCGGTCGGTACTAAGAGGGTTAAAAATATCGAGGACAAATAAGTGCCAATCAACGCAGCGCGAAAGGAATCGCGATGCAAGGGGTTAAGTATAAAATGCAGAGATTCATTTAACAAACGCTTAATCGTCTAACTAAATACAAAACGCAAAGATTTTATTGCGAAATTACAAAGTACGCGTATCATACTCTCATACTTCGACCAAACAAAACTAGATTCGTCATTATTAACGAGAGCTAAGATTCATAAAAAAAAATGTCAATTATTAAAGTTACAAGCTCGCTTGAAAATTCCGATTCCTGTGGGTTAATCTAGCCACCCTGGAAACTTTCGTGTTCCTCGAGGGCCGTGGAACCCGGCGACGTGCGGCAGCCGGTCTAATACGAGGGATAAAATGGTACCTAACCTGGCCAAACTACAAGCCCATAGGTCTGTCAAATAAGCCGGCCCCGATACGGTCCAGCACCTCGGCGGTACGGCTCTCTAAAAAAAGCAACATGGTGGACGTTGAATCCGGAGAATATTACCTTGTACGGTTTGTTTGATCGCCGTTGAAAAACTAGGCGCCCCTTTGTGTGTCGCGCAGACGGCTGGCCAGCTCTGGAGTCGCGGGAGAGAAAGAGAGATGGACTTGAGAGCGAAAGAGAGAGAGAGAGAGAGAGACATTTGAGAGCAAAAGAGAGGGGGACCCCGAGAGCGAAAAACAGAGCAAGAGAGGCCTGAGAGCGAAAGAGAGAACGAGAAAAAGAGACAGTGAGAGGAAGTGGGGGAAAAAGAGAGAAAAATCGCGCGAGAGAGAAAGAGAGAGGAAGTGGGGGAGGTAGAGCTCGCGAGAGCCCGTTCCTTTTTTTCCGGCAGTCTGCAAATAACTCGCGCACGTTCACAGAGAGATTTCCAGGCTGTCCCCGTGGGAGACCGCATCTAATCAGGATGAATGGCCTCGCCTAGCAGTCCCGGCGTATCCGAGCCGACTTACGCTCGGGACACTCTGTGTCCGCCACCCCCGGCGACAACCTGGGCATTTCACTCGAATCGTGGGAGGATGAGAAGGCGGTGGAATAGCAGGAGGAGGAGGGGGAGGAGGAGGTGGAGGAGGAGGCGGTGGAGAAGGGCCGAGGATCGGCTGTCATCAGTCTTCATTATAAAACAGGTCTACCCCGGGGTCTGGCTAAATCTCGTTTGGCCCCCGGCTCTCGTTTTCGACGTTCGCCAGTCGCGCACTCGACGAAAATCAGTCGCCACTCGTGTGCCCAGACCCGGCCGTGATCCAGCGTTTAGGGGTCGGGACAGGCCATTCCGGACCGGGAGAGAGAGAGGCCCTCTTCAGCTTTTCGCCTCAAGTGCCACCTTGTCGATTATCCCTGGCACGTGATACGTCAACCGGTTCGTCCCGTCGAGTGCTTGGAAAAACACTTCGGTAACGAGAGCAGGAGGAGACAAAAAAAAACGGGGAGGAAAGAAGGAAAGTGGGCCAATGAGCACGCAGACGCGTGGCGCCGATCGATTTTCACTTTCGTTCGCGGAAATCACGACGCTCGGCGTGTTCGTTCGTTCGTTCGTACGTTCGTTCAACCGAGCCCCTCGATGTCTGATCGTTTCGGTTGATACTCGAGAAACTCATTCTTCCGTTTCAATCTTCGCGAGGTAAACTGTCTGGTCACGGACCAGCAGCGACTGTTCGGGAGATGGGCTGAATGAATTTTTAGGGAACACGATTCCGAACACTGGATTTACGGAGCTCTAAAAGCAGCTGTTCTATATTTGTTTGGAAATTTAACTCGTCGAGAGTAACAGGTACAAAATGGTCTACAAAAGTGTTCGTATACCTTTTGAAAGACAATAGAATTAACTTGAGTTACTTTTAGATGATAGAGAGACATTTACTAAAATCCTCCTATTTAATTTTGCTGTCACTTGGAATAATGAGAAAAAATAAAGAATCATTCTGTAATTTTTTATCTGAACCTATAATGAAAATTTGAGAAACGTTTTTTTATTCTTCTTTTGAACGAGAGCTTTCATTTTTCTATGCCATTCCAAGTAATAGCAAATTTAAGGAAAAATATTCTAGTCATTATCTAGCAGACTAGCCCCTCTATGAACTCATAAATGATAACAATAAATATTAACTCACAAAAGATAATAATCAATACTAACTCATAATAAACAATAAAAGTAAATAGAAACTCATAAATAATAATAATAAATAATAACACATAAATGTATCTTTACAATCTAAGTAATCGTGAATTAAAAAATTGGTGAACCACCATTATTCTATGCGAGACTAAAGGAATTATACATTACTGTTGGCACTTGCAGACAGAATTAACAGCGATCAATTTCCTCATAGAACCGCCCATGTGTACGTTCTCGGTCTGTACATCGAGCGATTGCCATTGTTTCAGAATCTGAGGATTGGCGGGACTGAAGCACTCTGAAAACTCGAAGACGTGCTGATTTGGGGCCACGGACAAGCTAAAGGTAATTGATACGATTCGTTAAGTAGTGGAAGTACGAAGAAATCGAATCAACTTAATCTTCGTAAAAGATCCGTAGAATCTGATACGCGAAGTTTACTCGCGCTTTATTACCTTCGAAACGCGAAGGAAAAACGAATAAAGAATGACTCGCGAGAACAGGGTTAAATATTAGGTTGGTAAGAAATTAATGTCGGTTTTCGAACTTTCGAACTTTGACACATGTTTTGTGATATTATTTCACTTTTTTTCTGTTTACCTTCCAGTGTCATCTTACACAATTTGACACTACACATTCACTACACAATCTTTACACCGTTAATTTGTGCTCACTTGATGTTATTGACTTCGTAATGAATACCAAGCAAGTTCGTGTAATGTTCGTTCGATGAATTTACCAATTCCAGAACAACAGAATTTTACGTTACTGGAATTAATAAACTGTCAATTTATTGGCAAGAATGTGTAGATTGTAATGGATCTTATTTCGATTAAAAAAAAAAAGTTATTCCGATTTGTGATATGTCGATTTAAAGATACAGTTTCGAAACCGACATTATTTCCTTGGCAACAATAAGTCATGGATAAAGAATTGGAAAAATCGAGGCATCAGCACCGCGATAAGGTTTCATAGTAATTTTTTCGAAACGGGAGCTATAACTTCCGCACGGTAGACCGTAATATGAAGGGATAATGTAGCCGGTGCTGCATAATCTTCTCGCGTTCCGGAAGAGCGCGTGGAAAATTCATACAGTGACCGAAGATTTGGCAGCTGTAATCGAAGAGGAAAACAGAGTGCATCGGGCGGGACGGGAACTGGGTTAACGGCCGTCGCTCGCGGGGGTTGTTTTCGTCCCGGTGAACGGACGAAAGCTGGGAATAGCTCGGCCTGGAACGGACCGGAACGTAACGGAACGGAACGGTCGCCCGAATGTGTCATATCTACGCGCATTCATGAACTTCTCCGGTGACAGTCGCGCTCGCCGTCCTGGGTAAATAATTGATGAATAGAAGTGGGAGCCGGTGTCGCGCCATTTGCTGAATACTTGGGAGTCGTCCCGGCGGAACCGCTTGTAACGCGAGGGGACGCGAGGTATCGAGCGTGTTCGAGCGTGTTCGGGGCCGTAAGCTCCTTCCCGTTTTATTCCGTCGAGGTATCGTTGTGCATTTTTCAAGAGGATACCCGCGCGCCGAAAAGTCGACGATATTCTTGTCGGCAGCGCCGCCGGACCGTAACGACGCGCGCCGCGACCGTTCGCGCGCTAATAAAAGAGCGCGCGCGGCCCCGTTTAATTCTACGCGATATTAAATTTGTTAGGAATTTCCGGGAAACGCTCCGCGTCGGAATGCAAGGCAGATGAAAATTTCAGAAGGGAATCGCGACCCGGGGACCCGAACGCGCACTCCAAATAGTTTGAAGAGCGCCAGTTTTTAAACAAGAGGGAGCGAGTGCGCTACAAGTGTCATCGTATTTTCCGAATAATAAAACCTCGAATACGGTAAATAGCCAACTGTCCGCGGAACATCCGGCGTTCCCGAATATTTCGGAGTCGCCGAGTGTCCCCGAGTCTGTTTAACACAAAACCTACCGACGTTTTCGAGCGCCTAACAAAAATTGCCTTGTAAGAATTATCGGATAAAATTTGTCAAATTTTTCGCCATTTTTATATAACACGCAGAGATATTTTTCACGATTTTTAATAGATGCAGTTTTATGACTTCAATAATCATGAAATCGAAAATATGATCTTTTCTAAATTATTCGTTTTTTTCCAGCAATCTACTGTTCCGTGAAATTTTTCTTACGATTTATAAATGATTTTGTACAAATATTTCCACAGGTCCTGATCGGTATTAAAATTCCGATTTTTTAGAAGTACTATGATATAAAATAACGTTCCCTCTGTAAGCGATTCTGTTTGACCAAATGCGAAATATTTTCTGCGATACGAGAGCATCGGAAACGGAAGACTATTGGTATTTACAAGTGTCACGTATTTCTATAAACGAGAATAAAGAAGGAAGAAAAGAGTTCAAGAATAATGAAAAATTCAGCAAATATAACACATATATGTTATGGCAGTTTTTGTAGAAAGTATATCAGAAATATATTCAATTTTCTAAATATGTATTTGATTTCAAGTTTCCCTACGTTTCGCGAGGATAAAAAATAACACACCTTAGTATTTGACATAAAATTCTACAATAAAAACGACAAGAAGGGAAATTTTTGGAGACAGTCATATGAAGTAATATTAAAAAAGAAACTGTATTGAAAATGAAGAAGGATTGTAAGTAAATGCCGAACAAGTAATTTGAACCGCCCTCGATATCTCCAGTGTTAATAATTTGCTTCTTCCCCGTTTTATTAGCTTCACGAGTAGGATTACGTATTTCCTTTAATGAAATCTCTCGAAATATTACAGTGGAGTTTCTCGGCGTAAGCTGCCCCGGAGCCCGTCCAATTCGTCCGCTTCCGAGGCTCGGGTGTTTGGCCTGAAGCGGGCAATGATGAAAATCACGCGATATTAAGTACTCGAAGTCGATCGGACAGTGAAGTGACCTTAGACCCACTCGTTTGGGGAAACTTTACGTGAAGCGGCTTTTGTTAGTCCTGAACAGTACTTGAAATCGAGTGTATCCTCTTCTCTTTTCGTCTCTGATAACAGAGGGAGGGAGAGACCCGGGCGCGGTTTTAGCCCTCTTCTTGGTCTTCGGTGGAAGTCTCTGTTTCTTCGATATCTGCCTCCCCCCCCCCCCCCCCTGTTCACTCTCTCTCGACGGTGGCGGAGGAGGCGTCTAGACCGTCTAGGAAAATCCTCGAATCGACTGTCGCTGTCAAACCAACGGAGAAATTTCTTCCCCGCGAATCTTTCGTCGCGGAAGTCGTGTGGGAAATGATGTGCCCGATTCGAAGGGGGGTGGGGACGACGGCGGCGGGTGAAATGGAAATCGAATGGGGCTCGAAAGATTTTCGACCGTTCAGGAATCAGTAAATTTTCCCGGGATCCCAATTCGGGCGTGTTCGCAGATCCACTTAAGAATACTGCGACCCGATGAAATTTCGCCCCTCGGGTCCCTGGATAGGGGAGGGGAAACGTGCTATTAGCCGTCGACGCTCCACCAAATTTTATTCGAGCGTCGGATATATACACTGTGACTTCCATTAATATTCGGACGGCTTTTGAAACGGAATAACCTTTTTCGAACCGGACTAAATGCCGTGAATTTTCTTTGGATTAATAATCGTTAATAACCGATTTCGTTGAAATTTTCAGTATATGAAGTCTCTTTCTGTTACTTCTATAGGGGGTTTTTATACCTGCATAGACAAATAAATAAATATGATAAGAAATAGGTATTTTCTACAAAAGTATTTTAGTCATTATCTAGTCTAGTTTGTGAGTTTCAAAATATATCTGAATATAAATGGAAGTCACTGGGTATTACATTACTTTGCTATACATTAATATTAAAAAAACTAAACAATTTGAAGACTGAACAGAATTGGAAACTGTAAATAAAATTCTACTAATTTTTTTCGGACTCTTTTTCCATTTTCCAGGAATCAAATAATCGATTGTACCATTGACCAATGTCCTGATGATCTACTATACTTTCATCGATATTCGAAACCAATTCTATTTCTTTTTCTAGAAAATAATACTTTACGTGATACGGTAAATATAATCTTATAAAAACGATCTATATCTTTTTATTATGTTTACATATCAACATGATAAATTGAGGGTGAAATGGCAATTGATATATGAAATTTTTCTTTCTCTGCCCGAACATGTACTTTAAATACCACCGTTTTTGATATACCAGCTCGTAAAGTATTTAGAGAAGTGTATCTTCTACTGCACAAATTGTAGGTAAACGCATGATTCGAATGAACGATTCATCAAAGGCATCCGTTCCATTTGACTGAGGAGTTTTGATGAGGAAACCAGGCACAGCTGACGCAAAACGTCCCATTCCGGTTAGAAGAGATGCAATAGAGAGACTGTATCGGACGGTAACCGGCTGAATTCCAGCTATTCTGAATTCAATAGCATTTATTGATCCAGAGGAGCAACACCATTCCCTATTCAAGAGCGTCGATACAAGTCGTTCCGGACTTAAGAGACCAGATAGATACCGATCATTCGATTGACCCGATACAGGCAAAACCAAATTTAAGAAATCCGATTCGGTCCAGCTCGAATTCAAGAGCACTAATAGAAGACATCTTGCACGCAAGAAATCCTTTCTACATAACCACGCGCGATTTCTATTCGCATGCACGATTTATGGATCATTAAAATTAGCTGTTTTCTGTTTTCTTATAAAGGTAACAATAAGACAATTAACCTAATTTTAAAGTAGTATTGTTATAATATTTGTCGCGAGTAGTTACAGGTGTATTAGATAATTAAGAAGTGGTAACTGTATGTTTAGAATCTGAATAATCGGAAATTAAAAAATTAGTGACCCGCCATTTTCCCAGTCTCACGACATAACCTTAACTTTACAAATTCGTAAACTTGCAAAGTTAATGTTAAACATGTTTTTCTATTCACTCTATTGGACCACACAGATACCATAAACGCGACGTTACATATTAATTACAGAAATTAAAATAGTTGCTGTATGAAAAATAATTGCAACTACAAGCAACGACTTTTAATGTATTTTATTCCAAATCAGCAGATAATACTGTCTATATCCAAATTTGTCCCGCGATTTATCTTAGTTGTTGTTCGTTCTTCGCAGTTATTCTTATTATTTCTATCTATTGTCTTAAAGAAAAACCGTGAAAACCTTGCATTCGAGGCGAAAGTCTGCAGACAAAAGCTGAAAGAAATTCATTTTACATTTAGTTTATAGATTTTGCGACTGACGCAAGGAATTTCTACCGCGATTGCAATGGTTCAATTATCGACTAATCAACGTTCTTCTTTTATTCTTATTCGTGAACAACCCGTACTGATCGACAACTTTTTTTCCTCGACGAAAGATTTTCTTAATCGAAACCATTAGCGACCGATCGAGAGCAATTAACGAGGGAAGTCAGAGTGCAGGAAGGACATTAATTCGCGATCCTTCTGTTTCATTGCATAAATCTTTGAAAAATAGGATTTCGAAACTGATTAAAAAATACGTTTTCTTATGTTAGTAAAAGTTGAAAAACAATTACTAGTTACTCTTCAAATGTTTTTTTATAACACAAATGAATTTATAATTTTGACATGTTGCGGCTCCAAGTTTTTGTGCATTGATTTCTACAGGGTGTTTTAAAAGTCACTCACCAGCTGATCTCGCCTGTCATTGGTCACTATTTCTCGTTGATAACCCGTAAACAAAGCTGCGGATTGTATTTGCGTTAAAGGAATGGTTTCTATAAATGATCTCGGGAATTCCACATCTCCCAATTTCGAGTGACTTTTGGAACACCCTTATGCTTATACGTTTACGAAATATATTCCTTGGGTATCGTTATCCTTGAAAAACATTCTACGAAAGAAACAAATAGAAGACATATCAATTTCCTGGAATGACTTTTTTTCCAGATAGTTCGTTCGTCCCACGGTGCGTTCGCGAAATAGTGAAAAACTGCGAAACGATATTGTATTCTTTATTCGAACTACTCCCGAAATCCTCCATCAAATATTTAGCACAGATTTTTGTGTCGCTCAGCGTCCATATCGAGGAGATGAAAACATCTCGGGGAGCCGGAGAGCGAAAAACATTTCGCAGTGCGTCCTGGAATTACCAGAGCTAGGAAAAAGATTGTGCCTGTCAAAATTCTGTACGGTCGTATAACAGATCTAGCCATGGATTTCACTTTTTTTTCGATAACAGATGAAACACAACAACGCTCACAAATATCCGTCCATTTCCCTATATAGGATGAAGCCGCGCAGGGGTCGCTCCACGGCAAATCAAACAAGAATTTGTATATAATCTTCGACGTTGTGAAAACAGTTTTTCGAACAGATCAAAATGTATCTAAAAAGGTGGATCCTCCCGAGCTGAAACTAAATAAGTTACATCTCGACAGGACCAATAGTTTTCGAGGTAAAAATTCTTGAGTACTGTCAGGATTTATTGTGGAATACACGAATTTAATAAGAGCACAAATCGACACGTTTACTTATTCATACATACATTTAGACAAAAAAAAGATTAATGTTACTGCGAGATCAACAAGCACGTGTCGCGCGAACGACTGCTGGATCGAGAAGAAGGAAACCAGGGTGGCGGAAGAACAAAAGCTAGCGGGACCTTATTAACGAACGCGCGTATCGATTACTCGGTTGCAAGGGCCAGTGCTGCCCAAGAACACTAGATCTAGCTGATTCCCTAGGAATAACCATATTTCCGACAAGTACAACCCATTTCCATAACAATAAGCGAAAATCGTAAACTGGGCTCTGTGTTTTTCAAAGAAATTCGAAATTACAGTTCAAACGAAATCCATTTTAAATCGGATGATTTTTTCTCTAAAAAGGCGACATTTTTCCACGTAGATTGCTCGTTTGTTCAACCGTGCGTCGCTCGCTCGAACTTTTATAATTATTTACGTCCCGGTACGGGCTTGTTAGTGTCGCGACGGCCAGACACTTTTCCGCGAGGACGGGTAGCGCGTTTCCGGCCGAACGGTGAATCAAGGCGACGAATTAAGAGTCCGCCGGGACGATTAACCCCGGAAATTTAATCTGGCTGAAAACGAGGGACGATTTAGATTGGTGCGGCGCCCTTAATAGTTCCAGCAAAAAAACAAGCTGGAAGCTGGCAAGCTTTTTCCACCGGCTCGGCTCGGCTCGGCTCGGCGCGCTGCGTTTCCCAGCTTGCGAAACACTCTCCCGGCTCCTCGGATCTCGGAGGGCCGAGATCACCGACAGGCGGCCCCGGAGCACGGTTAATTGGCAAAATTACGGCGATTCGAAGGAGAAATAATAAGAGGAAAACACATTACCGGATACTAATTCGCGCGGGCCGCGCAGCCGACGCTTCCCGTGAAAAGGAAAATTCATCGTTTCGAGCCCGGGCGAATTCTGCCGTGCTTGAAGGGGGCTCGTATTACTCGAATCACAAACACGGGCGCATTACGAATGAACAGTAATTAACGTGTTCCTCCTTTTTTCTCCCGACGGTTCTTTCATCTTCTCGCGTTTATTATTCGTTTCCTGTTCCGCGAGCGAGAGCGCGCCCGCCCTTCGCTAAAAACCCGAACGCAACCTGCCGTTCCCGTTCTGTTGCTACGAAATGCAATCAGATCGCATCGGGACGGGAATTTCTGTGACAATGACCGATGAAATTCCCGCAACTATTTTTTTACCCCGATCCTCCGCCGAACACGTACAAGTCGGTAAACGTTTCACCTGTTTTACACGCCTTTCCCATCGATTTATCCTTCGTTCTTTCGTTATCGAACTGTCTCGAATACACGGTTCTCTGACAGGTAATCTACGACGTAATTTTCGACAGAATTACTCTACGTTGTCTTATTCGTTTCATAGTTCTATTGGCGAGTCTGTAATTTTCGTAGTAATCATCTTTGAGAATTCATCGTGAAGTAACCCTTTGCACTTCAGACCATTTTAAGCCTAGATCTGAAATAGCTACTATAATCGGCTGCATTTCCATTTTATATAACTTAGTACAATTTATGAATATGAAATTGAGCTGGATGTCCAAAATACATCCGGCTTGATGTCCAAAATAAGCCATATTTTTTTCAAAATTTTAGAAAGCCGCTAAAGGTGGAAGCATGCTGGAAAACCGCGAAATCTAATTTATCTTGTAAGTACCCTCACGGACAAATTACAGGGTTAAAATTTTTGTACAGATGAGTTTTTATTGGTCATCTATCGAACGGTGTATGACTCATTGAAAAACCTCTAAAGGCAGTTTTGACCATCTTAATCGGCTATGCCCTTATTTTGAAAATGATATAACGATTTTCATTGGCACCTCGGAGGCGCCACTCGAGTGCTAAGGGTTAAGATCATCTTATTCTAGAATTGGACAGTAATCGATTATTTTGTGATCACTTTTCTAATCGATTATAAAAAGTAACCGTAGTAATTATAATTATGAATCAATTAATTCTTACTGGAATAAATCAATACTATTTATTATATTTATAATCCTTAATCTTTAATCGGGTTATATTTGTACGATTACCAATTCTGTCTCGTTAGTATCGCCGCTGCTATAATTCGTGATGGACATTTTTACGAATCTAATAGCGTACACAATGATAACAATTCACCTTTATCACCAGCAACTCGGTTTTTGAAGTAGATCGTGTCTCCCGCTGGTTCCGTAATTTGTCCGCTGTCTTCCGCGATGTTTCATGACACCCTCTGTTCGTTTTGACAAAAAGGTATGTCTGTGTGGAATCGCTTCGAGCAACTGCTAGCTCAATGTCGAGTCGAGAAGTTCTTCTGCAACTTAATCTAATGGTTCGCCAAATAATCCCGGCACATTGTGTATTGCTTTTGTTCGTAGCTGTAATCAATTATCACGTTTAATTACGCCGAACAATACGAACAATTTCGTGCCGGCGCGATACAAGGCTGCTTAAGTTTTGGCTGGCTGGTTGCACGCGGCCGCAACCAGCGGATCCGCTAAGTCGACGATGAAAATTTTACGTCGGTTCTTCGTTTAGAATTTCCGTTCAACGCGGCACTTACGGATGAGCTCGGCGCTGCCTTTTCGTTAACGCGTACAGTTGACGAGGCCGCAGTAGGTTTCATGATCGTTGACCTTTAATTGTACACGGCGAATTACATAATTCAGAAAGAAAGGAAAAAATGCCGACAGCTTGAAAAATAAAATGATTTTACTATTAGGTCGCGCTCTGAGTAACTCCCATTTTTTATGAGACATTCACCTTGTTCCGTTTTTATTTATCTCTCTGTTTTCTTGTTTTATTTATTCGAAACTATCTATTTAGTAAAAATAAGAATTCGTTTGTTACGGTGTCTCGTAATGCTTACATGAACTGATACATTAACCCTTTAAGCTCTGGGGTATCACTCAAAATCGTCATATCACATTTTAAAATCATTTTTGTTCCATCGAATTTATTTATACTATGTATAACGTATATATTTATAGTATATTATATATCAACTTCGTGTGCATAAAATGTAGTAACTGGGTCGCAGAGACTACGTTGAAGTTGGAGAAGAATTAAAAAGAGTATCCGTTGTTTGAATAAAATGTAGAATATTCGAATAGTTTAATCGTGTTATCGGAAAACCATAGAAATGTATGGCCGGAATAAATATGCGCGAAAGCATTGTTAATTATACATTTACGAACGTTTTACCAAAAAATGTTTGCCACGGAATACAACGGGCTGGTTTCTCGTTTACTATACCATACATATTGATTGGAGATATTTGTGTTCAATACATCTGTGGATACCGCTTTTACAACGTACTCACGGTTGCGGCAAACTTCATTTACCGACCTTAAAAAATCCATACCATGGTTATTTTAATTATTCATGAACCGCAGTCCTCTATTTACTTCAGCGCGTTGAACTAAAGTTGTTGCCCCGTAGTTTCGTTGCAAATTTTTATTTCAATTTCATTTCATTTTTGCTTCAGTTTCATTTCATTTTTATTTCATTTCTATTTAATTTCTATTTCATTTTTATTTTCGATCATTTCATTCTAATTTTTTTCACAGCGAATCATTGTTCGAACATTATTAACGTACGAGAAGACTGCTACAAGTCTTTTCCGTCAACAAGTTTTCTTCATCCGCGTAGCTCGTCTAAATTCTACTTTGATCAATGCTGTACGAACCCCGCGTAAAAGAAGGCCACGCATACCACCGTAATCCACTTACAATCAACACCATGTTTTCCAATTCCGCCGAATTATCTCGCCGACAAGAAGGCTCGTAAATAATGCCACAAATATTGCCAGCCACGATGCCAGATCCCATTCGCAGCCGTGCGTCTTCATCCGAGCAGTCGGCCATGTTGCGCGCGGATCGCGAACGCGGAGCGGGGGGTTCGCCTAGGCGAGCCCCTAGATTAATTATTAAGCCGCCAATAGGAGGTTACGTCGCGGTCGAACAACGGAACGGTAAGAGTAATCTTTAAAAAAGCTCGTGAAATTTGCATTTCCAAGCGGCGACGGGGGACTTAATTACGCGCGTGCGTGGGTCCACGCACTTTGAAGTTAGTTTCCCCCTACACCGGCCGGTTTTTGAAAAATTCATTAACATTATGGCCGGCGCGCTAATTTCAGCAAAGCGCCCCGCGGACCACGAATAATTCAGGCAATGGAATGGCCCGACACTTCGTGGAATATATTCGGTGCCGGACGCCGCAGAATTTCCGTCCGCGGCCGAGTATTATGTGTTTTCGCCTGTATCCGCTTAGGATACGTCTGCGAGGGGTGGGTAACCGTGTCGCGCGGCGCGCCGAAGGGACACTTCAAACGAGACACGAGGTGGACGCTGTCGCGGGGCATCGCATCAGACTAATCGAATCAAAGTAAGCGCCGTGGAACCAATGCGATCCCCGAGACGGGAGGAAGCATTTCCAACGACGCGACGCGAAGCGGACCGCGCTGCGAACCGGAGCGCAGCGGTGCGACGGGACACGGCTCTCTTCCTTCGTTTTCTAACCGGATTTAAACACTTTGACTGTCTCGCCCGATGCTCGTAAGAATTCCCAATCGGTTTAAAACCCTCGCTCAAAGAAACAGAAACTTCGTTCACCGAGACCTTTCGGAAGACCTTGAACCTTTCGCATGCTTTAATCGTTACTCTATTCGCGGCTGCTATATCTCGGCGGTATACTTAGCGAAAGTTACTTTAAAAATCCACCAACATTGTACTTTAACCTCTTACGCACGACGCACCATTATACAGGGTGAAATTGTTTAACAAATTTGGAAGTCGATTTTTAACACAGTCCATTCAATTAATGAAAATTGGTTATATAACACTGCACAAGCAATTTCTGTAAATGTTGTTTTCTCTGTTCTTAAATTTTTTTTTAAATTATCTAGATTTACACATAACGTAGCGAGTTGTTTTATAGTTTTTATTTAAAAGAAAATTATGCAACTTATCTTAAAGAAAGTTCACTTATTAGAACGCTCGATAAGAAGACTTAGTAAAAATAAAACGCTTTAGTCAGGATTTTTTATTTGTACGGAAATTATATTTCAAGGATTTAAATTTCTACTCGACGACATTTAATCGGACAACGCGTGAAATTGGGTAAAGGAGCATCGATATAGCAAATTTTCTTCACCTTCCACGCTTGTTCCTTTTTAAGATAATAATCTCCCGGAATGGAGCGTCGAGAGCTTGACACATTTTTTAATTAGCCGAGATGGGGAGATCTCGCGGTGATCCGGGTGGCTCCGTTGGATTAGAATAGGTCAGAGGAAATTAAGATGACGCGTGACGAGGGTAGACAGCGAATTGAATCGCTTCGGGACCTACATAATCGAAGTTGACTTCGAGTTACTGAAGCTAACCGATCTTGCCACCGGCTAAACATACTGATCTATATAAGGTGATTTAGTATACCGTACGTATCGATGGCAATCTCAAGAGAAAATAAAACGAAAATAAAACGAAGGTAAATCCTTCCCTACACAAGGTAATTGTTTCCAAGAATATTGTGGCTCTGATAAAGCATATTCGAAAGCAGATATTTGCAACGAAACCTAAGCATAAAATGTGACTAAATAAAAATTGTCTTTTAACGATGTTAATACAGCGATAGTAATGCTACAATATTTTCAAATTTTTCTTTCGTCTTCGTAGTATCGTTTATTCATTTTCCCTATAAATAAATCGACAGTCTAACAATGATAAAACAGAATTCACTTCTCTTTCACTCTTGTTATTATCAATATCAGAATACAATCTCCCCTTTCCAAGTATAAAATATTCCCTTTTCACCTGCAAAATATTCCCTTTCGAAGCATAAAATATTCAAAAATTCTTCCGACATTCTTCGCCGATTTTATTTTTCCACAAAAATTCGCACGTCACGCGGCAGCAGAATCCAATTTTCCAGTGATCCAAAAAACCGGTCGGCATCGAGCCGTTCCGGCAAATCGCATTTCCATAGAATCTGCATCCGATTAAAAAAAAGGGATTCCGGCGGCGACAGGGAGGCCTAGACTGATACAGAGGTCCGGCGATTAACGCGTTAATTGGTCGTCGGCCGTCCTCCCAGCTTATTCTCGCCCCTGTTCGCCCGACCTCCGAGACAGCTGGTCGTTCCGCAGAGGGCCGCCCCCCCCCCCGTTTTCTTATTCCGTGGGGCAGTTGAACCGCCCCCGAAGTTAGCGGTCGGCGCGTAGCAAACAAGCCGGGGACCCCATACGTCGCCACCAAAAAATCGTTAGAAGGTTGTTGGTAACGGCGCGGGGTCGTCGGCGGCGGGGCGAAACTTGGTGCGCTAGCCGCGGTTCCAGAACTGCAGTTAAATACCGAGCACAGTTTAACTGCAGTTCCGCGTCCAGGGAAAAACACTCGAGTGTTTAATGTCAGTTCATACCTTCCTCTGTTCTGCGGCGGCCTTCCCGGCGCGAGCACAGCCCCCGTCCCCTGGCCCGGACCACCACCACCACCACCGCCACCGCCACCCCCCATCCATCTGTCTATCCGCATCGCGGCAACTTCCACGAGCAGGTGAATAGACGCGCAACTCCGTCCTCGGCGAGTCCTCGTCAGACACCGGCAACTCCGTGGTTCCTCGAGGGTTCCGGATGGTTGAGACGGGCGCGCGCGAGTTCTCGCGGGCGAGAGAGAGAGAGACACGGACAGATAGATGAGAGAGAGAGAGAGCGAGAGAGAGGGAAGGTCGACGAGGAAGGGTTGGAGCTTGGTAGGGGGCCAGACTTCTGAGAAGGGCTTCGCGGTATTATGCTAATCTCGTTAAACTGAGAGCGGGTCAGACGTTACTAGACCTTGCGCCATCGTATTAAGATAATAACAATGAAAGGGTTAGGCGCAGCGAAGCATCGGTCGGCGTCGTTGCATTATTAGCTCAGCGACGGCGTACCGACGTAATCTTCTCAACGCTTACCAGGTGGGTACACGAGTATTCGTCTCGCGTACCCGATAATAACTCGTTTGACGGAACTCCGCCGCCGTCGCCGCAGATCCGCGACGGAATTGCTAACCGTGATCCGTCGCGACGCCGGGTACACCCGATGCCGATGATAGGTAACCGATGCGAGAGGCCCGTGTATACTCATGAATATCAATCGCGTCGACCGAGGCGCGCGCGCGCGCACCCCCCGTCCACCTGATTAACACTTATAAAAATGCGGGATTTATTCGTCGCGTGGGGCCGCAGAAGTTCGCCGAGTTTGCCGGGAGGACGACGCCGTTGCCCGTCCACCTGGGAGCAACTATTCAGACCGGTTTTACACCTGTGGCCGGCTCGCAACGGCCTACGTGAATTATGAAGGTGATGTGTACTGCAAAGTAATGGCTGGACGAGGGTAATTGTCATCAGACTTGCGACTACGAGCTGGGCCTATCTTCGCAATAATTGATTTCGGTGGACACCTGGCGGCGGTCTACCTGCTTTGGCTGGACTACGGGCATGGAATAGTAGGTTTATGGAATGGTAATGGAATGGTTTTATAGGGAATTGCAAATAAACTTGAAATAGTAATTACGTATGAATATTACGTTTGAATATGAATATTAAAATTTATTTGGTATCACGTATGAATAATAAAAGGGCATAGCCGATTAAGATGGTCAAAACTGCCCTTAGAGG